>NC_057810.1:546036297-546037639 GCF_018294505.1 Triticum aestivum | reverse complement strand
TGGAGGCCCTTGATTTCGTATCCAACGGCTAGAAAATCTAATGACCAGAGATGAAAAAGTCAGTCGACTGACGTGTAGCCTCACCCCGCACGTACACATGCATGCACGCAAGACACGCACGCATGTAGGCGTGCAACACTGACACGTACACATGCACTCACGAACACACGCACGTACGCACCCATGCATGCAACACTGAAACACACCCTTGCATGTACGCACCCATGCATGCAACACTGAAACACACCCTTGCACGCACGCAACACTCGCACACCTGCATGCACACAACACACGACGCAAGACACACGCTTAACTACATGAAAAAGATGATGTCACACTCAATGAACAATCATCGGTTTATGAAATGCCCGCTTCCGACCGCCCTAGCCCACCAAAGGTTCCTCTGCTGTGCGCTGCCTATGTTGGGTCACTAACATGCAGGCCATGCACCCAAAGAGCCCACACGTCAGTGGAAGAATGGCGCGGTGTCCTAGGTCATAGTCCAGGGTGCCACTCGCGGCACGCCCGGCTGAACATGCCTCCGTGCCGCATTCAAATGCCTCCATGAAACCCGCCCGTGTGGAAGCCGAGAAACCCACTCTGGACACATGTCCGTTCATGACCGTGTAACGCCCCGAATTTGATGCGCCAGGTGTCTGCTAGTTATTCGCCGTCATTGCCATGTCATTTACTTGCATGTTGCATTTTGCCATGTCATCATGTGCATCTCATTTTTGCATACGTGTTCGTCTCTTGCATTCGAGCATTTTCCCCGTTGTCCGTTTTGCAATCCGGCACTCCTATGCCCTCCGGCGTCCCCCTTTTTGTCTCCTATTGTGAGTGGGTGTTAAACTTTCTCGGAATGTACCGAGGTTTGCCAAGCGACCTTGGTATAGCGCCGGTAGACCGCCTGTCAAGTTTCGTGCCATTTGGAGGTCGTTTGATACTCCAACGGTTAACCGGATAACCTTAAAAGCCTCTTTTGTCTTGCAGCCCAACACCCATTCAAAGTGGCCCAAAACCCATCTAAGTCTCTTCCATGCTCTCGGTCGTTCGATCACGATCGCGTGGCCGAAAACCGCTCCTCATTAGGACTCTCCTAGCTCCCAGAATCTATAAATAGGTGCCTCCCCCCGCAATTCGCGGATGAAACCCTAGCCCTCTCCCTCCTCGCGCCGCCGGACATGTCCGCCCGCAGCCGGACGCGTCCACCGCCGCCCAGCCACGTCGTCCGGCCAATAGGAAGCCGCCACGTCACCCCGCTGCCGCCGCTAGCCAACCAGCGCCCGCCACCTGTCCGCCGCCGACGCCCGCCTCCGCTGGCCCGCGGGGCCCGGATCCG
>NC_057810.1:546021248-546035833 GCF_018294505.1 Triticum aestivum | reverse complement strand
CCAGCCTCCGCCTCCGCTCGTCGCCCTCCGCCGACGCCATCTCCGGTGAGGGGCCGGCCGGATCCGGCGACCCTGACCCGCTGGCGTCCTTCTCCGGACCTCTCCGGCCGCCGCGCGCCCCATCTCCGGCGAGAGCCGCCACCTGCCTCGGTTCCCGTGTCGCCCCGGATCCAGATCTGAAAATCCTGAGGTTGACCCCGTTTATTTTCCAAAGTCCCTAAGCACTTGCATATTTTTAGCTCCTGTTCATTGCATCATAACTCCACATTCGTGGCTCCGTTTTGGGCGTGTAGCATATCAAATTGTTCGTCTCAACGAGTAGTTCATTTCATTCCATTGTGCCATGCTTGTTTGAGTTGATCTAGATGCTTGAATCATCGTTGCAAGAGTGCTATATGATGTTAATCTGCTGTAACTGTTATAACTTGGGGATTTGTCATTTTGTTGCATTTGATGTGTGCAACCTATGAACATGAGCTCTACATGTGTTTTGATCTATGTCATGCCATCTTTACAGGGGTGCCATCCATTTAATTTTGTGAGTCTTGTACTAAGTGCATCAAGCTTGTTAAGTAGGGTACTTGCTGTTGCTGTTTTGCTAGGCTGAATCTGTTATTTCGTGATGCTATGTAAACCTGCTGCTACTAGTCATTCTATGCATAATCTGGAGATGTTCACTAAGGATGATTTGTTACACATGTCATGCTCTATCCATCAATGCCCCTGGTTGCATTTATAGCCTGCTGTAGCTTGTTGTTATCTTGCCCTCAAAACTGCTAAATAATGTTGCTGCCAGCCTGTTAACATTAAGTTCAGTTTTTCCATGTGTTTTGCTAGTGATCCATGTACCCTATGAACTTGTTCTCGCCATTCTTAGCTTCATAAACATGTATTCTTTCTGTAGGTTACCTTTTCATGCCATGTATTGCTATGTGGTGAGTGGTACAAGCTCACCAACATGCCTACTTATCGTTGTTCCTGCCATGTTTGAATCTGTCATATAACTTGCCATGTTTATATGGGAGCCATCATATCTTCTGATCCTTTATGGCTCATGGTCAGTAAAGGACTTTTGTTCTATGCATTTAGTAGTATCATGCCATGCCTTTGTTTGCCACGATATGTTCCTGTAACATGTTGTTTGATAGCTCTAAACATTGCAACCTGATGTTATTTCTGCAAAGTCTGAAACTGTTAATATATGCAATCTTGCCATGTGTTTTTGAGCATGTTCTAGTGATTTCTGGAGATAGCTCAGTGTTCATGTTTTGTTATGCTTTACCTGTACATCACGTCCATGCCTTTTGTTCTCATGTTGAGGTGCTGTAGCATGTTGTTTTGATGCTTGCAATATGCCTAGTCGCTGTTTTGGACAGATTGTTATTATAACTTGTTTCATGTGTGTGTGTTGAACCGTTGCGCCATTTTGAGTGTGCTCTATATGAAACTTGCTTGTTTTTGCATGTAGTTTCATATTATCATGTTGCATCCTTGTTTTGGGGTGTTTGCTTGATGTTTGTAGGCATTTTGCATCAATGCCATGTTTAACTTGTTTTGCTCATATCTTCTAGGCCGTAGCTCCGAATTAAATGAACTTTATATGTAAGTTGACTAGCATTTCGTGTAGATCATCTTGGTGCATTTTAACTTGCTGTTTAACAACTTGAGCATAATCCTTATTCAGATCTGGACCAATTTCGAAATATGCATATGAGGACTTACCAGAATTGTTATATGTTGTTTCCGGCCTCATTTAAACTTGCCTTGATGTGTTGCTCTTGTTTGCATCATCTCTTGCAATGAGTAGCTTCATGTAGCCTTTGTCATGCATCATGTTGGTTGTGCATCATGTCTTGTCTATGTGTGGTGTGTTTATCATGTTGTGTGCTTCTTCTTGATAGTTCCCGTTTTCGTTGCGATCGTGAGGATTCGTTCGTCTATGCTTGGTTCGTCTTCGTGGCTTCATCTTCTTCATGGACTCGTTCTTCTTCCTAGAGGGATTTTAGGCAAGATGACCGCTACCCTGGATCTCACTACTATCATTGCTATGCTAGTTGCTTCGTTCTATCGCTATGCTGCGCTACCTATCACTTGTTCCTCAAGCCTCCCAAATTGACATGTCAGCCTCTAACCTTTTTCACCCTTCCTAGCAAACCATTGCTTGGCTATGTTACCGCTTTGCTCAGCCCCTCTTATAGCGTTGTTAGTTGCAGGTGAAGTTGAAGATTGCTCCATGGTGGACAGGATTTTGTTGGATATCACAATTTCTCTTATTTAATTAATGCATCTATATATTTGGTAGAGGGTGGAAGGCTCGGCCTTATGCCTGGTGTTTTGTTCCAGTCTTGCCGCCCTAGTTTCTGTCATACCGGTGTTATGTTCCCGGATTTTGCGTTCCTTACGCGGTTGGGTGATTTATGGGACCCCCTTGACAGTTCGCTTTGAATAAAACTCCTCCAGCAAGGCCCAACCTTGGTTTTACCATTTGCCTCACCACCTCCTACTTTTCCCTTGGGAGTCGCTCTCTCAAGGGTCATCTTTATTTTAGCCCCCCCGGGCCAGTGCTTGTCTAAGTGTTGGTCCGAACCGGGTAGACTGCAGGGCCACCTCGGGGCAACTCGAGGGTTGGCTTTACTCGTAGGCTGACCTATCCGGTGTTGCCCTGAGAACGAGATATGTGCAGCTCCTATCGGGATTGTCGGTGCATCGGGCGGCTTTGCTGGTCTTGTTTTACCATTGTTGAAATGTCTTGTAAACCGGGATTCCGAGACTGGTCAGGTCTTCCTGGGTGAAGGAATATCCTTCGTTGATCGCGAGAGCTTATCATGGGCTAAGTTGGGACACCCCTGCAGGGTATTATCTTTCGAAAGCCGTGCCCGCGATTATGTGGTAGATGGGAATTTGTTAATGTCCGGTTGTAGATAACTTGACACCAGATCTGAATTAAAACGCATCAATCGTGTGGGTAGCCATGATGGTCTCTTTTCGGCGGAGTCCGGGAAGTGAACACGGTTTCTGGGTTATGTTTGACGTAAGTAGGAGTTCAGGATCACTTCTTGATCATTGCTAGCTTCACGACCGTTCCGTTTGCTTTCTTCTCGCTCTTATTTTGCGTATGTTAGCCACCATATCATGCTTAGTCGCTGCTACAACCTCACCACTTTACCCCTTCCTTTCCCTTTAAGCTTTGCTAGTCTTGATACCCATGGTAATGGGATTGCTGAGTCCTCGTGGCTCACAGATTACTACAACAACAGTTGCAGGTACAGGTTATGCGATGATCATGACGTGAGAGCAATGCTTACTTGCGTTGAGTTCTTCTGCTTCTTTGATCAGGGGATAGGTTCCAGGCCGGCAGCCTGGGCTAGAAGGGTGGATGTCGTTTGAGTTTCTGTTTGTGTTTCATCCATAGCCGGATGATGCTCTTATGTATGGTATTGATGTATTCTTGCGGCATTTGTATGCCTTTTGTATGTATCCCCATCTATTATGGAATGTTGATGTAATGATATCCACCTTGCAAAAGCGTTTCAATATGCGGTTCTATCCTTGGTGGGACCTTCGAGTCTCTTTAGGATAGTATCGCATATTGGGCGTGACATACCGGGCCGGCATTAAATACAACGCCGGCCGAGCTCCTCACGTCCGCCGTCTGTTTAATCTCCTATTTAAACGAGGCCAAACGCCAGCCAAGAATCACACACCTCCGCTGCTCCCCTATCTCCTCCACCATTTTTTCCACTCTTACAATGGCTTACGAAGAGTAGTTATTCCGCATCCAAGCCGGCTGGGTAGCCCGCCGAATACGAGCTATGTAGCTCGCTGATCCACCTCCCTCCCCTCGCCCGACGGAGCCAGTTGCCGCCCCAAGCCGGCGCGCGGTTCAGCAACTCGCTGCTCCAGGCCAGCTCGACGAGGAGCGGCGCACGGGCATCATTGTTGCCGTCCATACCGCCGCCTCGTACCGCGTCTCCCGTTTCTGTGGCTGAGACTCCCATGCCGGCGGTCGCGCCATGCAAGCAGCGACAGAAGCCGGGTGCGCGGAGAGCGACGAGTCGGTGGCCAGCGCCTCCGCGTCCGCTGCCATCATCGAGGATAAGTAGAACACGGTAGGCCGCTGCCGCTTGGGTCCCATGAAGGCCACCGCGGAGGCGACGCCGGTGTACACAACAGGTGTCTTGCCGGATCCTTTTGTTGCGAGGACCTTCGTCGACCCCGCATAGGCTCCACGGAAGAGGTCAATGTTAGGATGAACTCGAGCCGGTGCTGGCCATGGTGCAGTAGTGGCCGGTGATGAACTCGAACCGGTGCCGGCCACCATCATCTTCGGCACCAGCCAATGATATCAGTTGGGCAGTGGGGAAGCGAGCTGTCCTTTGCGCTGAAGCATATACCTCCGGGGCTCCCGGCAGTCCGGTGATCGTGCTGCCGGACATGAGGAACACAAATCGATCGGCGAGCAACCATTTAGGCCATGTATTATATACCTGTGCTGTCCAGAACTAGCACCGCGTAGTTCATTTGAATGTAATGAAATCCGTCATGTTTGTGTGAACATCCGGTATTTTATATGATTTCCGTCGTTGTTTATATTAAATACTTCGGTGGTTGCGTGAATGAGTATCAGTTTGTCTACGTGTTTCCGTGAATTTCGTCCGGTTGGTTGAGTTGCTGTCATAATGTGTGCGGCTACGGTTGGATGGCGTAATTTGTGGGTCGCCGGTCGGTCTGCGGGCGGCTCGGGCGACATTGTGGGACAAAAATCACAGCTCGTGCGAGCTTGTCTCCAACGTGCGCGCTGGAGGATGCATGACAACATGAGCATGCGAGCCGTTCCTCGTTCATCGGTGGCAAAGGCACCGGTGGACAAAAGGGTCGCCAATATTTTGGCTACCCCGAGCAAGATCCAAACAGCCCCTCCCAACAGATTCAAATCCCTCGTTCGCCGTGGAATTTTGCCATGTGTTGTTTTCATGGACTAGCAAGATGCCCGTGCATTGCACGGGACATCAAGATGCATTTTTTTACAAACTCCTGCATGCATGCAAGGGATAATTAATGTCCTCCTTTGCTAGTACCATGAGGCAAACACCATTAATATTGCCTCGATTAGTGTTAGTGGCCTTGTATATCTGCAAATTGTAATTTTGATAGTGGCCCCTTGTATATAAAAATGGAGGGAGAACTATGATAGATAAGGTGAGGAGGAGTGGGGCGTGGTGCCGTGGTGGTGACTGGTGGTCGGACTGGGCGGAGGCATGGGGATGGACGGCGCATTATGTCTAGGTTTGTATCTCTCTCACACACACCCACGTAGGTGGGGGACGTGCACGAAGAGAAGAGGTGCACGCACGGTGCACGTACTCCCGTCTCTTTCCCAACCACACCCGCGTGGGTACACGGTGGAGCTCATTTCTTTACGAAAAAGGCAGTCCACATGGTAATTTGGCACGTGTACTGGTTGTCCACTTGGTGGAGGGAGGATCGTCTACCACGGGTGAACAAACAAATTGCGACTTGACGCATTATGTTAAATTAAAAAAAGAGGCAAACCATGTGGGGCCTACCTTAGAGGCAAGGCTCTATACACTGGAGTACTTTTGTTGTGTCCCATCAACTCGCAGAACGAGGAGAAACTTGCTTAGTACGCTGTCTCCCCCGCCCACGAGCGCGGTGGTTCGCAGGATGAGGTGAAGCTGGAGTACTATTGTACGCCTTTACGCCCGCTCCCTCGCCGACAGACGCGGTGGCTCGCAGCACGAGGAGAAAATTTTACTACTCCCTCCATTTACTCCTCGTCCCTACTACGTACTTTGGTTAGTACTCCCTCTATTTACTTATAAAAGGCCACTATAAAAAAATACTTTTTGCATCTATACAAGGCCACAAATAGTAATCGAGACAAAAGTTACTACTCCCTCCTTTCCAGTTTATGGCTCAATTTCAAACTCTCTCCAACCAAGGTTGACGGTGAGTGGTCGAATTAATTTTGTAGTTTGCACAGTACGCTCGTTTTTCTCAAGAAGTTAGGTTTACTGAGGCATTAATTAGAATGAATGCATGAATGACCACTAAATTTCCATGAACTTGTACATGCATTGGTTAGTTTCCTCTTGACACTGCTTGCGTCGGGTGATCTAACGCACCTCGAAATCCAACATGTAATGGTACTACTACTAGTATAGTACTAGAATTGAGACTTATCAAACGGAAAAACGAATGTTTTTTAGATGAGCCCTATAAACCCTAGTGGGTACGTACCCCGTAAAAACAGAATTTTCCAAAACTAAGTTGCTCCCTTTCATGAATTCTATAGTATACTCCTCCATCAACGCTCCCTTTCATGAATTCTGCCGACATGTGGGACATATAGCAACCGGGTCGACGTGTCAAGCACCAAATAACAGTGCAGAACAGCAGGGTGGACGCACCCCACTCGTACCGGCCTAGTGTTAGTAATGAGCAATGAGACGTCAAATCACAATGCCGCACCTTCCCAGACGTATGAAGCAACCATTATTTCACACTTCGGTTCGACATCATATCAAACCACGTACTAGTATTGCTTCTGCCTCAAGAGGGACACGCGCATGACCCTGGTACATCATGACACGTGGGACCGCATGATAGGCCATGCTCCCCCGCCGATCGCTGGATAAAATCACCTCATTTTTACTATACTTCCTCCGGATCGATTTACTACATGGCATGCACATCGTTCTAGGTTGAGAATTTAACTAGCTATGTATATATATATATATATATATATGTGTGTGTGTGTGTGATGAACAGTACGCTAGCCTTTTAAAAAATGTATACTTTTGTACAGTAGTACTCCACTATCGATGGATTGCGCCATGGAGCAAAAAATGAAATTATAAAAAAGGTGGTACATATAGAGAGCACTCGTCGCCAAATTATGCATATAGTACTATTAAAAAAGCTAGTACGTGCTTAATTGGGGTGCTAAATTCTATTAAAGAAATACTGGTACTAGTATGTACATACTGAAGAGTTAAAGTAAAGAGAAGAAACATAACATAGTTCTGCTGGGGGCTCAGCACAACACACCCCTCAAATTAAACTAAGCACACCTGAAATTAAACTATGCAACTAATCCGGTAGACACTGCATTAGAAGTTTAGAACCGCCATCAGCAAAGACACTGCCACCTTACTTGGAATCCTCGTCCACGTCCCCGACTTCGTCCTTGTCCCTCTTCCTCTTGGCAGATACTTCTTTGCTTGAACCGCCAACTTGGTTGTTGCTCTTCATCCAACCCATGTAGATATTGAAACAAAGGTAGCCATCCATTGCAGCTTAGTGGATGTGGTCTATATCTAGTACATTCCGCTGCCATGCATGACGATGAAACGTGTAATGAGGTTTCTCCAGTTTGCGGTACGAAGGATGAACCATGGCTCCTACCAGGGTCATCATTGAGGGCTGACGAGAGGGCACCAGCCGATTCTTCTGGAGGTCGAAGGGGTTGCCTACAACGAGGCCTATCCGACGCAGGACTTCTTTGTCGTTCTTAAAGTCTATAGTAACGAATTTGACTGTTTTGTCCTCAAGGAAGTTCTTAAAATCCTGGCACTCAACGTCGGCATGGCATATGTGGTAGATCAAGCAAACATCATGTACGCAAACCTGGATCACGGCGGGCTTCTTCCTCTTTTCGTCCTTTAGATCCTTCTCTTGTCCCACGACTGTGGTGTACTCAACATCTAGCCCAGCGACCCACTCATCATGTGAGTTTTCGAACACGCGTCTGAAGCGAGAAAGGCATCCTTTCACCGTCGCAGAAGTACGGGTGTAGATGACGTCGAACTCATCGCCGGTGATGGTTCTAACCTTGTACTCACCGCCAATCGGGGAGATTTGGGACACCATGGATATGGGAGGAGGGTTAGGATTAGTGGAACTGCCGTAAAGTGAATGGATGGGACGACTAGGAGCGAACCGCCGTAGTATTAAAGGACGTGCGGGAAAGAGTAGGAGCGAACTGCCAGCGTGCGAACGGCAGGGTAGTGGCTTTCCATTCTCCCATGATACGGGCTTCCGAGAGCCCTTGGATCTAAGATCGAACGGTTGCATGGCGTGATTCTAGACCTATGGGTGAATATCCTATCCTGGAGGGTTATTCTTAAAAATTTCAGCAACTTAGCATGCGACCGTTTGATCTCAGATCCAAGGGCTGCCAGCAGCCCGTATCATGGTCGCACCTACCACGACCGTCGCGTCACTCGCGTGGTCTCGCCCTTGGAGATTTAACACAGTGCGTTAGGCTATCTGATGTTGGCATGTCATACATAGTCATCACTTAGTCATTCATACTACAACAAGGTTGGCTATAAGGTTGGCTATAAGTGTATTTTTTACTCCTCTCTATCTCTTTCTTCATACTCCCTCCGTCCCATAATATAAGAACGTTTTTGACACTAGCTAGTGTACTGTCAAAAACATTCTTATATAATGGGACACATGGAGTACTAGTATTGATTGCATTTGCCAAGGAGTGACCTCTTCCAATGAAATGGTGTTGCTAAGTTTGCTTCATTTAATTAGCTATAGACTCAAAATTGTCTTTTCACCTAGGTACACGCGCTTAGCACCGTTTCTTCCTTGGGTCACCAAACTAGTCTCTCTCTTCTTGATTAACTTGCCACATCAGACTTTATGCCTATGTGGCAAGCTTAAGCACCTGTAGGAGCAAGTAAGTACAATAGTGCGCTTTACATGGCATTTTTGCATATGTGGAGGAAAGAGAGGCATGGAAAAAGTGGAGAAGTGGGCTCTCATGCAAGAGCCAACCTCTACTAATACATGGTGGAGCATTGGGAGAGGCACCTGTATGGAGGTGGTCAGGAATCAGGAGACTCACGCCGGTCGGGGCGCCGTATTTAAAAAGATAATGGCAAGTCAAATCACGGGGCCCCACCTGTCCAGCAGTAACTCGCTATCAAATCACACAGCCCTACGTTTGTAGCAGCCTACTCCCTCGTCTTCTCGCGTCTCTGTCGAACCGACTAGGCGGAACTGCCCTGCCTACCGCGCAGGAAAAGCCCCGCCCTCGACTTTTAAATACAACTACTCCCTCCGTCGGATGCGTTTGGTTGAAGGTATCGTATGAATGGATTGGGACCATTCAATTTTTTTGGGATTGAACCATTCAATGCATGTGTTTGGCTGAATATAAGAGATGACCTAATTATTTAAGATGGGACCACCAGTCATACTCACATAGTCATGCATGCAAAGGGTGGCCATTTGATTCGACCGATTTGGTTGGGTGGAATGGTTCAGCATCTTCAAGGCATATTCTCTTTTTTTGACTCGAACCATTCATGTGCTTTATAACCAAACATGTCTATTTTCTGAACAATCTCAACCGGTTCATGACCACCCTTGCAACCAAACGCACGTCATCTTACGAAAACCAAATAATCCCACAATACTAAGGCACGGTGCATTAACTTCTACCTCGTTTCTTGTTTCTTCACATATCAACCAATAAGAATCCAATGATATACTTTTTGTGACATAGTAACTCATATTTAGTTAGTCAAATGGATGACCTAGAACTACGTGCAGGCCCTATAAACCGAGACGCCTACAAATAAAAAACCGAGACGGAGAGGGTAGTTCAACACGTATCTTTTTAGATCAATATAGTCGGGATTCACCAAGGAGAAAAACCAAGTGGTAGGCTGCTCCTGCCGTGTTGGCGTAGCAACTCAAGCAGGGTCAGTCCGCACACAAAATGGCGACACACTTAATAGGACCCCTTTGGCAGACATGTGGCTCATCCACCGTCTTGTTCCACGTGTGATGCACCAAATTACAGTTCGGAGCAGCGGTTGGAATTGGAGGCACCCCGGTCGTAGCGCCGCAGTAGTAGAAAATGAGCGATGAGGGGTCAAATCACAAAGCCCCACCTTTCTCGCATTAAGCTGGACGGACAAAGCAACCATCATTTCACTCTAGCGTGCAAGAGCATAAAGAAAAGAGAAAACAATGATGCGTGCGGCAGCTACCTAGGGCACCCTAGGGTAGCGGTCTCCACTACAGATCCTTTTTTTTGAAAGCGCCTCCACTACAAATCGGCTTCTCCCTCGTCCTCTTGAAGCAAACCGATGATGAGTGCGGCGGTAGGGTTTGTAGGAGTACTACGGTGTGCGGGGCCACGTCGTAGTAAACGGGTTCGAGTCGATGCCTTAAATATGTGTGGGCCGCTTGGTTTTACAGGGACGAGGCAGCATTTTGGGTTCGGGGACCAGTGGAGATATAGCACGTACAAAAAATTGTGGATGTAGGTTCGACCGAAAGGCAATGATGCATGGGCCCTGCATTTTGATATACCCGGGGCCGCGTGAAATTTGCTACTCTACTCAAAACTAGTAAGGTACACATGTATTGAACGCATGAGATTTCGAAACCAAATTATGAATAAATACACACTATAGCATGTAAAGATTTGAGTCATATATGCATGATGTAGATGTTCATTTAGTTCTTATAGTTCATCTCATTCAAAATCAATTAGTTTTATAAAAATGTTAAGATTCATGGGGTTGTGCATTGTAAATCATAAAGTAAAAAACAAATAATGGCAATTCATTTAGAAAAAATAATCAACTATGATACAGAAGATTCTAGAACAAAGGAGAAGTGCTTGTGTTTTGAGGTTTGTGCATTATGCTTAAGTTCAACCATGGAGTCTTCTAAATCGTACATGTGGCAGATCTGGTGGAATGTTGATGATATCCAACGGCCAGTAGTGCTCGGATTTGCCCATCTCTGCACTGTCGGGTTAGCTTCATCCAACGACCATCTTTCAAAGTTATTGGCACACTATATAGTTCGTGTGCCATAGTTGCATGTTTTGGAAAAAAGCTACTAGTGGGTTGTACTATCTATTTAGGAATAGAAGATGCATACGTGGAAGTTGTAGGGAAAGAGATGACATGGAGCATCTCAATTCCTATGAGTAGGGATTGGAAAAGAGATGTCATTTGGTTCACATCATAGGAACTTTTCTATTGAATCTAGAGATGACATGTATCTCAATTCCTATGAGGAGGGATTAGTAAAGAGATGTAATTTGGTTCATATCATAGGAACTTTTCTATTGAATATACGCTAATGTTTATTTTCCTTTGAAATTAAGGGAGTATAGGAATCCATTCATATGAACCAAGTGGCTCTAAAGCTATAGAAATGATATCATGTTTATGTCCTTTGAAATGTAGAGTATATGAATCTATTCCTATGAACCAATTGGCTCTAAAGGAAAACAATTCTATAAAAATCATATCATATAGAGTTCCTATGATATTCCTCGACACTAAAGGATGGTTGAAATTTCTGCGGGTGATACGATGGTCTTTCTTTGTAGACTCCTCACCCATCTTTATAGTTACCTATCGAAGATGAATGAAATGATATATACATGGTATTCTACATGTGCAATTTGGTACACGGAAACTCGGTAAAAGTTTGCGAGGTTCTAATTTTCAATAAAGCTATATGCACTGCATTTTGGAACGGAGGGAGCATACGGCAGTTGCTAACACTCACGTGGAAGATTTTTGTGTAGGAGGAGTGGCTGTTCTGTTAAATGACATGGCAAAACTGACACTGTCGGATGCCGATCTAACGGTTCTTACGGCGTTCGTCGGGAAAAGGCTTGTGGCGAACGTTTGTCGGATAATGATTTACGGACACATGCATTGCATTGATACGTGCCCCCCTCTCTCTCACGCACACGCACCCTCATGAGTCACGACTCTCCCGAGTCCTCTCGCAGACTCGCACGTCACACCCATCCTCTATCTGCAGGTAGACGTCACACACAAATGTGCTCTTCACACCCTACCCTCAAAACTTCTAAAAAACAAAAGACGGCGCGCACATTTTATTTTAGCTCAAACGTCACACACTTATACTATTACTCTTGCGACGAACGTTCTTTGGGCATAGTATATATTTTACTCTCACGAAGAGAAGCGGTGCACGCACGCACTAGTTCTCTCACACCCACTCGCGGGTACACGTAGGAGCACATTTTTTTGAAGCCGGTACAACAAAATCACTCCAGTATATATAAAAGCAGGAGCCTTAGTGCTTGCTTTACTAGGGTTCCTCTCGTTCACTCTCTCATGCTCTCTAGATCTAAGCAAGACATAGGTGGCCACACTCTCTCTCTCAGCTCACGGCTGGTCACAAATCCGACCGGACAACCTTGACCGGGGCAGGGGGTGTAGGTGCATCGTTCACGCTGGCGTCGGCGGCAAGGGAGGAGACCAACGGCTGCCCGCGCGTCCTGATCGGCGGCCGTGCCGTCTCTCCGAGAGAGCGCCGGCTCGGGAGGGCCTCCGACCCCTTCTTCCTCCCTGTGGTATTGTGGCCAAGATGCGGCCTCCCGACACCGTCTTTGCCACATGCCGACGACCCTCAGGTATATATTCCTTCGAAACCTGCCTTGCTCTACTGCCCCAGCTCTTCCCCCTTCGTGTGGATCCTTTTCTACTTCCGCCCGCTGTTACAAAGCCACCTAGACTTCTACTTTTATTAGAAGTAAAGCTAGTTCATACAGTGAACTCAAAGCGTTGGTTCAAACAGGGAAGAAAGTGGGAAAGCTGTAGCATGAATCTAGGACTTGGTTCTAAGAGGAAACGGGGGAAAGTAGTAATATGTGTCACTGTTTAAATAACTGTATTTCGTATTTGCGCAAATAGGGATGTGTGTCTCCATATCGTTTCGGGATGTCTGTCTCCGTATCGTTTCTATCCGCGCAATCAAAAGCACACACCTCAGTTTTAGTACAACTGCGCAAAATGAGATGGCTATCCCTCGTTGCCGTCGTCTAACCTCCCGTCTTCAAGGTATCCCTACATTGGTAGTAACTAAGGTAGAATGACCAACACAATCTAAAAGAAGCTGATTCGTACGTTTTACTTCCTGATTGTAGTGCTGGGACGAGCGAAAACAACTGCATCCTAGTCCGAAATGCACTTTCTACCAGTTCATCCATGGACCAAGGACTAGCTAGCACGGCTGCATGGCGGTTTTTTGGACAGGTGCATGGACAAGAGGCATTGTGGTCTGCTTATTTCTGCAAATAGCGGTGCTTAAATTTAGTGGAATGCACAAGCATTTCAGCTGGTCAGTACACTGCATGGTTCAGTTCAGCATTCCAGCTGAGACCACAATTATAATTGGTTATTCTGGAATGAGAGAACCTAACCCTGGATGGTGGCAACAAGAAAAAACCAGAGTGAACTCCAGGAAATTTAAGCCTGCCGGGAGGCCCTTTGCTCAGAGAAGCCTTGCTTGTTTTTTCCTGATTTGTAAACCTTCTCACAACTTTGTCTTTTGCTGTGAACTAGTATATGTTTGTTATGTTCTATGAATCATTGAGATGTATAAAATTGCTTAACTTCTGCTTTTCAAGATTTTTATGAAGACGAGTTTAATTATGAGTGTTCCACATGAGCGTCGGACTAGAATTTATTACATTCTGGCCTCAATTAACTGCATGAACCATTGTAACAAGATACATAGTAGTTGCTTATATGTCAGACAGCAGATTGTTGATTGTTAGCTGGTCGATAGCCTAGTGTTGAAGCGAGCTGAGCCAATGTGCCGTGTTTTGCACAACTGCTTACAAGTGGGGTAGCACCAACAGCGTTTAAAAGTACTTATGTATACGTCAGCGCACGGTTCTCGAACGAGTGCTCTATTTCATCAAAAAACACACTGCTCGTATGATAAACCGTGACAACTTATGTCTTACCATGCCATATTCATGAAAAAACTAGTGAGGACGCATCTGTTTCGGCAACAATTACGATGGTTCTCACATGATTCACAGGCACACAAGCAGCAGTTCCCATAGACGGATTCAAACAGAGCACTAGCCCCAGAGGGGTCGATAACAGGCAAGGTTCGGATAATTAGACACAATCCAAACTACTATTAAACACTAGTTGGGGCAACTATTTCATGCCTAGATCTAATTTGGGCTGGACACAAGACGGACCTTGCCATGAACATCATCGAGGACGTCCCATAGCAGCTCAATCCTGTGAACCTTCATGAAGATAACCTTGTGGCCTTGCTACCGATAAACTAGTTTGTGGAGGCATGCCACGCCATCTTCCTGCGTAAGCTTGACAAGAACAGCATGCCTCACAAACGAAGGAGTAGATTTGAACTTCTTTTGCTTTAGTACACCCTGGACAACACGCCTGACAACAGTGAGGCTAGAATACAACTCTTCATTGGTATAACCGCAAATGGCTTCCAGGATCCAACAGCCTAAGAACTCTGTTTTCCCAGTGCGTATATTCAGGTCGTCCGCCTCATAGCGAGTGACATGCACAACCACACAATCCTTGTCTGCGTCAGGGCTCTAATTGAAACAGAAACAAATTCTGAATTACTTTTCAGTATAAGAACCACAGGTTATTTAAACCACTAGCATGGCATCGAAGCTAATAAAATTTTGCATTATTAATCACCACATACTTCCTTTTGTAAAAAAATCACCACATACTTAGATGAAAAACCACAATCGAGAT
>NC_057810.1:545976478-546021039 GCF_018294505.1 Triticum aestivum | reverse complement strand
GCGTTGATCATCTCAGTAGTGGTCGTGAGCGTATCCGGGGTCGGCTCGGTGGTTGCCTCCATCTTCTTAGAGCTCTCTGTCTCATGGGGATCAGCCTCCCGCGTCTGCTCCAATATCGGCAGATCTTTGCTTGGTTCTCCTTGGTCCATCATGAAACTGACGAATACTAGGAGACCATTGAAAGGAAAACACAATCGCAATGACAATGAAACAAAAAAGAGAGTGAGGATCGGTTACTGCTTTGCAAAAGTTCTTTTTTTTCTCTGAACGAAAATATACCAACATCACGGATCCGCTTACCTTCCCTTCGTTGGGAGAGAAGAATAGTGGCAGATGCGAGTGTTGCCTTTCTTGAAGACGGTGAGGGAGAAGGGGATTCAGCGAGGAGTGAAATGATGGTTGCTTCGTCCATCAAACTTAGACTGCGGGGAGGTGGGGTTTTGTGATACGATGGCTCGTTACTGCCGCGCTACGACTGGGGTGACTCTCCGCCTGCATACTGCCTGCTAATTTGGTGGATGGCATTTGGGCCCGCGCACTGCATGGCCCACATGTCGGTGAACAAAAGTATAACGGCATTCAGTAGAGGGAGACGTTTCAATGACCTAGGAGGAGCCAGAAGCGGTAGAGTGTCTCCACTGTACTAGTAGTAATTGTTTTTCTGGGTAGCTGTAGAGTGTCTCCACTGTACTAGTAGTAATTGTTTCTCTGGGCCCAAGACAAAACAGCCAATCCACACTAGTAAATAGTAAAATCAATTCAAAAGGCGCTACCCACACCCAACACACCGCCCCTCGCCCCCTCCCCCACAAAAAAAAACTGGGTGCTCTTCTTCCTCCTCGCTCCCACCCACCTCACGTCAGCTCGCTCCACTCGTACCCACAAATTCCTCACCTCACTCCTACAGAAAATCCCAGTTCCCCTTCTTCCTCACTCCTACAGAAAACCCCCAGCTCCTCTTCTTCTTCGCTCGCACTACAACTAGGCTCGTCATTCGTTACTCTGCTCAAATCTGTGAGCGCGACGCGACGCCCTCGAGGAAAATGGAGTCGGCTGACCCCAACGCCAAGAAGATGAGGCTCCCGCCAGCGGCAACGCCTGTTGTAGATCCCGCACCCAGCAGCGCGGGGAGAAGCGGCGACCCCGCCCCCACCGGATCCCAAGAACCCGTAGAATCTCGGGTGGACCACATCAGCGATCTCCTGGACGCCGTCCTTGGGGAGATCATCTCGCTTCTCCCCACCAAGGATTACTGCCGCACCCAAGTCCTCTCAATTTGGTGGCGCCCTCTATGGCGCGTCGTGCCCCTTAATCTCGACTGTCATCAGCTATCTCTCTTCAATGATTTTGGAATCCCCAGAGCCATCATCTCCTCCCACCAGGGCTCCGTTCAAAGCCTCTGCATCTCGTCATGCTACCTGAGCAAGCATACCATGCCCTGCATGGTGGACGCCTGGCTGAAATCCCCTGAATTCACAGAACTACAGCTGCTTGAGTTCTACTATTCCCCTGGAAATCACATACCACATACAGAACGCCATGAACTTGTGCCCTCAGCACCGATGTCCATCTCGCGGTTTTCCTCCTCTCTCCACACCGCCACCTTTGCGCTGTGCTACCTTCCAGACAATCTGGTACTAAACCTTTGACTCCCATTTCTCAAGAAACTTTCACTTGTGCGGGTTCGTATATCGGAGGCCTCATTGCACAGCATCATCCACTCCAGTTGCCCTGCGCTGGAGTGCTTGGTGCTTGTTTTCACAGTTAGAATCGGTTGGCTCCAAATAAAGTCGCCTAACCTTGTAAGAATTGGAATTTCTTTTGACGGAAGGTAGCTCATCATCCAAGATGCCCCTTCACTTCAAAGGTTGATCCTTGATTCTAGTTATTCACCGTTGCAAATAACCATCCTCTCTGCGCCTAAACTGGAGACCTTGGGTGTAATACATGATCTCTGTGCTCATTTCAATATGGTGTTTGGCTCCACAGTTCTTCAGGTACTTTATATTATCATCTACACTTGTAACCATATGCTGCATTTTAAATTTCTGCGCATAATTTATATATCATCTTGGAGTACACATTTTGTACTAATATTATGTTCTATGCTCAATGAAGAGTTTCTCCATGGATGGCCTATCAATGGTGCTGGATTCTGTCAAGATCTTATATATCCAAATGAATAGTTTTGATCTGAACAAGATTATTGGCTTGCTGCAATGCTTTCCATGTCTGGAGAAGTTGTATATAAAGGTGATAATTTCACGCACATTGGAAGCCCGCATATAGTGTACTAGAATTAACCGTTCAGCTGTTGCTCTTTCGACACTCTTCTTTTTAGACCTTAACTGTTTTCAATTTTCATGTCTATTTAGGCAATAGGACGGGGTAAGAAAGTTATAACCAATCGATGGATTCGTAAGCATCGGGATTTTCTCACTTCTCATGAGATTCGATTGAAGACAATAACGCTAGAATGATATGTAGCCAACCGTGCAAACACAAGATTTGTCACATTCTTCTTGCTGAATGCGAGGTTACTATTGTCCATCAGGCTTAAGTTTATCAGCAGCATGGTTTTGATGGATGGGTATGTCGAAGAGCAAAAAAAGGAGTTTGAGGTGGGCAAAAGAGCTTCTGAACATGTCGGGCTTCTATTTACAACATATTGTGGTCATAATCCAGTAAATTTTACGATCCAGGATGTTCATTCTATGGACCTGACCGATCCATTTGACTGTGACTGCCGAAAAAAGTGCTGGAGTTAGATGTTGTTGCCATTTTCAATCTGTTTTTTTTTGTAAACCTGATGAACAATCAACCCTCGTGCTTTTGTACAGTTTGTAAGATGGAGTTAGATGTTCCTACCCTTTTCAACTCGGCTGTGATTGTCATATTTTCTTTGAAACAAGGCAAATGGCTTGCCATTCGTTTAATTTAGAGTGAAATATTGTCACAAATCACAACCAAGGGAAATAACATCACTCACGCCGGCTACTTGAGCTCACTGTGCATTACAGAAGCCAAGTGACTAGCCCCCACCACCCCCACCAGTCAACCCTCGTACTCCCCTCCGCCTGCGACTGGACCGACGCATCTTTAGCGGCTCCTGTTCGTTCCGTCTGAGGCCTCGCCGTCGTCCTCCGCCTTGCGGCCTTGGTTTGCTCGCCGTGCATGGTGTGCCGCCCTCTTGCATTGTCAACATCGTCAACAACCGAGAGGAACAAGGAGATGACTGTACGTGGAGAGGATGACAGTAGGGACCCACCAGCGTCATGGCAGTACGCAAGCAAGTGCCTCTACAGTACAAGCCCAAAAATATGGTTCCTCCTAATGGTTGGACATCTGGGGCTCACACCATCGTCAACGTAGTCAATAAACGAGACTACGAGCGGCTGACACCTGGGACCCAGCAAGTCGCGCAGTTTTTTTAGGAACAATCAGTTTTTTTTAGACAATGAGGAACAAGCAGTTGTTATTTATACTAGTTTTAGCGACGGATCAGGGTAACAACAGGGTTGTGCGGGGGTTGTGGCCCGTCTAGCCAGGGTTTTATTTATGTTTACCACATCATGAGCCCAGTTGTGTTTTTTCTTGCTGAAAATGGCTAGCCCAGTTCTATTTTTTAAACAAATACCCAAACAAGGCCTACTTGCTTTATCGGCCCTGCTGGGCTGCAAATGTTTCAAGACGATGAGAGTTTCATTCGGTTTGCCCAAAAATGGCATGTACATTTTTAAAATACATCAAACCGGGAATTAGTTTCATTTTTTTTCATTACAAGATCTTAAATTCCATTGATTTTTATGCGTGGACAACTATTTTGATTTTATATTTATATAAATTATTTTTCAAAATAGTTTGAATGTGAATCGATATTTTTGGATTAAAAACAGTTGACCGCACCGAAATATGCAAAATTTCGCATACTTTTTAACTATGGCCACAATATGGGGTGTAATACTAACAAAAAGAAGATGGGCTCCAAAAAAAATCTTAAGAATTAGCAAATGGGCTGTACATTATTAGAAATAATGGCAGATGGGTTGAATGCTGTTTTCCACAGATTCGAGGCTGACTTGTGCGCCTACTACAAGTTGACGCGTATGCTTTCATAGGAAAAAGGTTGACGCACACGCAACGCCGTATCAACTTAGTCAACACACGAGAGTAGTGACTGTTGGATATCCATCCAACAGCTGTCGTGCTTCTTCAATCTCTGCTCTTCATGCTCCAGCCGCTCAAACAAGCGCCGGCGGGACTGCCTGCTCCCTCCTCCCGCGGCCGGCTATGCTGCCGCGCAGGCCTCACGGCCCCACCGTACTCCCATCGCTAGCCTAGCCATCCCTCTACTCACCCACACATGTTGTTATTCTCCGGCGACGGCAGACGAACCAGTAAACCCTCGTACTCCTCAGCGTGGGAAACAACTGTTGAGTATTCCCTGGCTCCGTGTCGTTCCCTTCCTAGGCCTCGCCGTCGTCCACCGCCTTGGTGCTCTCGGCGCGACCTGGTCAACGTGGTCAATGAACGACATCCATCGGAAGTGGACTGTACGTGGAGAGGCTGACAGTTGGGTCCACGGCCGCACGCAAGGAAATGCCTCCTTATTACGCGCAAAATAATGATTCCTCCACCTGATAGCTAGGACCCACAGGAAGGGCCTCTGTATTTTGCGAAAAAATGTTCCCCCCGCTGACAGGTCGGACCCACCAGCTATATCTTCGCACGCAAGGAAGTGCCCGCCCAAAAAAATGAATACCCCCTGCTAGCTGGGACCCACCATATTGTTGGGCTGACTTGTGGGCCTACTAACTTGACGGGGATGGAGGGCTTTGTCAACTTAGTCAATACTCCAGTGACCGTATGATGTCCATTCAACCGCGATACAGCTTCTTCAACCTCTGGTCTTCTTGCTCCAGCCGCCCAAAGCAGCGCCGGTCGTGCCGCCTGCTCCTGCCTCCCGTGTCCGGATGTGCTACCGCCTGCTCCTGCCTCCTGTGGCCCGGCTCCGTGTAGTCCCCTTCCTAGGCCTCGCCATCGTCCACCGCCATGGTGCTCTCGGCGCGGCGTGGTCAATGTGGTCAACGACCCACTTCCATCGGAAGAGTACTGTACGTGGAGAGGCTGACAACTGGGTCCACGGCAGCCGCAAGGAAGTGCCTCCTTATTACGCGGAAAATAATTATTCCTCCACCTAACAGCGGGGACCCACCGGACGGGCCACCAGTATTTTGCAAAATAAATCGTTTCCCCCTGACTGCTGGGACCCACCGGACGGGCCACCGTATTTCGTGAAAAAAATGTTCCCCCGGCTGTCAGCTCGGACCCACCGGAAGTGCCTCCTTATTACGCACAAAAAAATGAATACTCCCCCGGCTAGCTGGGACCCACCTTGGTGGGAGGCTGTCTTGTGGGCCTACTAAGTTGACGGGGCCGAAGAGCTTTGTCAACTTAGTCAATATGAACGATTCTAGCTCCAGTGACCATACGATGTCCATCCAACGGCCGTAGTGCTTCTTCAACCTCTGGTCTTCTTGCTCTAGCCGCCCAAAGCAGCGCCGGTCGTGCCACATGCTCCTGCCTCCCGTGGCCGGCTGTGCTGCCACGGAGGCCTCACCGCCCCCTACTATTCCCACCGCTGGAGACTCTCTATCATGAAGATCATGGTGCTACTTTGAAGCACAAGTGTGAAAAAATAGATAGTAGCATTGTCCCTTCTCTCTTTTTCTCTCATTTTTTTCTTTTTTCTTCTTTTTTTTCTTTTTTTCTTTGTTTTTTCTTTTGGACTTTCTCTTTTTTCTTCTTTATTTTTCTTTTTGTAAAGTCTGAAGTCTCATCCCGACTTGTGGGGGAATCATAGTCTTCATCATCCTTTCCTGACTGAGACAATGCTCTAAAAATGAAGATCATCACACTTTTATGAATTTACAACTCAAGAATTACAACTCAAAGCTAGAACAAAATATGACTCTATATTAATGCCTCCGGCGGTGTACCAGGATATGTAATGAATCAAGAGCGACATGTATGAAAATTATGAAGGTGGGCTTGCCACAAAGACAATGTCAACTACATGATCATGCGAAGAGCAATATGACAATGATGGAACGTGTCATAATAAACGGAACAGTGGAAAGTTGCATGGCGATATATCTCGGAATGGCTATGGAAATGCCATAATAGGTAGGTATGATGTCTGTTTTGAGGAAGGTAAATAATGGGTTCAATACCGGCGAAAGTTGCGCGGTAATAAGAGAGGCTAGCAAAGTGGAAGGATGAGTGTGCGTATATCCATGGACTCACATTAGTCATAAAGAACTCATATACTTATTGCAAAAGTCTACTTAGCCCTCGAAGAAAAGTACTACTACGCATTCCCCAAGAGGTATAGATTGGTAGGAAAAGACCATCTCTCGTCCCCGATTGCCACTCATAAGGAAGACAATCAAAAGAGCACCTCATGCAACAAATTTGTCACACAACTTTTACATACGTGCATGCTACGGGACTTGCCAACTTCAATAAAATTAATTCTCAATTTCATAATTATCCACTAGCATGACCCTAACATTACTACATTTATATCTCAAAACAATTATCAAGCAACAATTTGATCATAGCATCCAATTCACTTCCTATGATAGTTTTTATTATACCCAACTTGGATGCTCATCATTCTAGGACCAAATTTGTAACCATAGCAAATACCATGCTGTTATAAAAGACTCTCAAAATAATATAAGTGAAGCATGAGAGACTAATAATTTCTACAAAATTAATCCACCGCCATGCTCTAAAAGATATAAGTGAAGCACTAGAGCAAATGACAAACTACTCCGAAAGATATAAGTGAAGATCAATGAGTAGTCAAATAATTGTGCAACTATGTGAAGACTCTCTAACATTTAAGAATTTCAGATCTTGGTATTGTATTCAAACAGCAATCAAAGCAAAATAAAATGACATTGCAAGGATAGCATAACTCATGTGAAGAAGCAAAAACTTAGGCTCAACCGATACTAACCGATGATTGTTGAAGAAGAAAGGTGGGATGCTTAACGGGGCATCCCCAAGCTTAGATGCTTGAGACTTCTTGGAATATTATCTTTGGGTGCCTTGGGAATCCCCAATCTTGAAATTTTGTGTCTCCTTAATTCCTCTCATATCATGGTTTCTCTTTTTATCAAAAGCTTCATCCACACCAAACTCAACAAGAACTCGTGAGATATGTTAGTATAAACCAATGCAAAACCTTATCATTTTCTACTGTAACAAATCACTAAAATTATTATTCAACATTGCATGCTAAATGTCTCCGCATATTTAATACTCCTATCCTCAAATAGAATCATTAAACAAGAAAACATATGCGAACAATGCAAACATAACAGCAATCTGCCAAAACAGTACAGTCTGTAAAGAATGCAAGAGTATCAATACTTCCCTAACTCCAAAAATTATGAGAGAAAATTACCACTGTAATAAATTTATCAGAGCTTAATATGCAAAATGTTTCAACATTATACCATTCTCTGACTTTTCTACAGAATTTTTGCAACAGCAGTAATTTTCTGTTTTCAAACAGCAACATGTATATTAGCAAAATAAGCATGGTAAAGGCTATCCTTGACATTTTTATTGAAAATAAAGATGCAAAACATTATTATAAATAACAGAAAGAAAATACTAACAAAATAAAATGACGCTCCAAGCAAAACACATATCATGTGGCGAATAAAAATATAGCTCCAAGTAAAGTTACCGATGAACGAAGACGAAAGAGGGGATGCCATCCGGGGCATCCCCAAGCTTAGGCTCTTGGTTGTCCTTGAATATTACCTTGGGGTGCCTTGGGCATCCCCAAGCTTAGGCTCTTGGTTGTCCTTGAATATTACCTTGGGTTGCCTTGGGAATCCCCAAGCTTAGGCTCTTTCCACTCCTTATTCCATAGTCCATCGAATCTTTACCCAAAACTTGAAATCTTCAACCACACAAAACTCAGAACAAAACTCGTAAGCTCCGTTAGTATAAGAAAATAAAACCACCACTTAGGTACTGTAATTAACTCATTCTAAATTCATATTGGTGTAATATCTAATGTATTCTAACTTCTCTATGGTTCATACCCTCCGATACTACTCATAGATTCATCAAAACAAGCAAACAACACATAGAAAACAAAATCTGTCAAAAGCAGAACAGTCTGTAGTAATCTGTATCAAATGTATACTTCTGGAACTCAAACAATTCTTAAATAAATTATCGGACCTGAGTCATTTGTCTATTAATAATATGCAAAAAGAATCAACCTAAAAGCACTCTCCAGTAGAAAATGGCAGCTAATCTCGTGAGCGCAATAGTTTCTGTTTTTTACAGCAAGATCACATAAACTTCACCCAAGTCTTCCCAAAGGTTCTACTTGGAACTTTATTGAAACAAAAGCTATAAAACATTATTACTACAATAGCATAATCATGTGGACACACAAAAACAGTAAGGGTAAATATTGGGTTGTCTCCCAACAAGCGCTTTTCTTTAATGCCTTTCTAGCTAGGCATGATGATGGCAATGATGCTCACATAAAAGATAAGAATTGAAACATAATGGGAGCATCATGAAGCATATGACTAGCACATTTAAGTCTAACCCACTTCCTAGGCATAGGGATTTTTTGAGCAAACAACTTATGGGAACAATAATCAACTAGCATAGGAAAGTAAAACAAGCATAGCTTCAAAATTTTCAACACATAGGGAGGAAACTTGATATTCTTGCAATTCCTACAAGCATATGTTCCTCCCTCATAATAATTTTCAGTAGCATCATGAATGAATTCAACAATATAACCAGCACCTAAAGCACTATTTTCATGATGCACAAGCATAAATTTTTTACTACTCTCCACATAAGCAAATTTATTCTCATCAATAGTAGTGGGAGCAAACTCAACAAAATAATTATCATGTGAGGCATAATACAATTGAAAACTAAAATCATGATGACAAGTTTCATGGTTATCATTATTCCTAATAGCATACAAGTCATCACAATAATCATCATAGATAGCAACTTTGTTCTCATAATCAATTGGAACCTCTTCCGAAATAGTGGAATCATCACTAAATAAAGTTGACACTCTTCCAAATCCACTTTCATGTTCATCACAATAAGATTCAACATCCTCCAAAATAGTGGGATTACTACTTCCTAAAGTTGACACTCTTCCAAACCCACTTTTACCAATATAATCATCATAAATAGGAGGCATGCTTTCATCATAATAAATATTCTCATCAAAACTTGGGGACAAAAAATATCATATTCATTAAACGTAGCATCCCCAAGCTTTGGACAAACATTAATTTCAGCAAATATATTCTCAAATATGTCATCCTCATCAAACATAGCTTCCCCAAGCTTGGGCCCTTTCATATCATAAGTATAATCACTCTCATCACTAATAGTATGGATAGCACCAATAGTATATATAGCAATTACCATCATCACAATGAGTAGTAGGAGAAACATCATTTTGGGGGGATACCTTTTTACCTTTGTTGCTCCTTCTTTTCTTTTTCTTCTTCACATTATGTGTGGGTTGAACCTTCTTTATTGATTGGATTGGTTGAATAGAAAGCTCCTCCTCGTTACCTGATTCATCATAAGCAATAATAGGAGGAGATTGGGAAGTCTCTTCCCTTTCATTAGTATTCTCATCATCTTCTATTTGCTTTCTTTTCTTTATGTAATTGGAAATATAAGGATTTTCAATGCAATTCACCGCACAATACAAATAAATCCTCTCTAAATCAAAATCAAGAAATCTATCAAGATTAAATTTTGGAATACCCTCAGTTATACGGTTCATTTCTTCATACCCCAAAAGAAGACTAATCTTTTTCTGATGCTCAAGGGTAATCAAATTATCATAATTTTTGGATACGATTTGGTCATGAAACAATTTGCATTGGAGATTTAAATGACCACATTCATTGCAAAGTTCACAAGGAGCGCGAAAAATATTGAATTTTTCAGCACAAACATCAAGACTTTCTTGCAACCTTTTAGTTTCTAAATACTTATGCCTCTTGCAATATCTATTTTCCCTATTTGGTGTGTACTTGCAAACCCAATCTACTCCACAAAAATAAACATGCTTATAAGAGACATTTTCATCATAACTAGTGCAATCATCATTAGTACTATGGATATTCAAAGAGTTCATACTAACAACATTCCAATCATGCTCAACATTCAAAGATTTAGTATCAAACATTCTATAGATTTATTCTTCTAGCACTTGAGCACAATTTTCCTTTTCATCAAACTCACGAAAGATATTAAAAGGACGAAGCGTATGAGACAAACTTAACTCCATTTTTTATAGACTAAACTAGTGATAAAACAAGAAACAAAAAGATTTGATAGCAAGATCTAAAGATATACCTTCAAGCACTCACCTCCCCGGCAACAGCGCCAGAAAAGAGCTTAGTTGACAGGGTGTGAGTGCCGCTTACCTAGCCTCCCCGGCAACAGCGCCAGAAAAGAGCTTGATGTCTAGTACACAACCTTCTTCTTGTAGACGTTGTTGGGCCTGCAAGTGCACAGGTTTGTAGGACAGTAGAAAATTTCCCTCAAGTGGGTGACCTAAGGTTTATCAATCTGTGGGAGGCGTAGGATTAAGATGGTCTCTCTCAAACAACATTGCAACCAAATAACAAAGAGTCTCTTGTGTCCCCAACACACCCAATACAATGGTAAATTGTATAGGTGTACTAGTTCAGCGAAGAGATGGTGATACAAGTGCAATATGGATGGTAGATAAAAGTTTTTGTAATCTGAAAATATAAAAACAGCAAGGTAGCAAGCGATAAAAGTGAGCGTAAACGGTATTGCAATAGTAGGAAACAAGGCCTAAGGTTCATACTTTCACTAGTGCAAGTTCTCTCAACAATAATAACATAGATAGATCATATAACAATCCCTAAACATGCAAGAAAGAGTCACTCCAAAGACACTAATAGCGGAGAACAAACGAAGAGATTATGGTAGGGTATGAAACCACCTCAAAGTTATCCTTTTTGTTCTATCTATTCAAGAGTTCGTAGTAAAATAACATGAAGCTATTCTTTCCGCTCAATCTATCATAGAGTTCATACTAGAATAACACCTTAAGACACAAATCAACCAAAACCCTAATGTCACCTAGATACTCCATTGTCACCTCAAGTATCCGTGGGCATGATTATATGATATGCATCACACAATCTCAGATTCATCTATTAAACCAACACAAAGTACTTCAAAGAGTGCCCCAAAGTTTATACCGGAAAGTCAAGATGAAAACATGTGCCAACCCCTATGCATAGATTCCCAAGGTCACAGAACCCGCAAGTTGATCACCAAAACATACATCAAGTGGATCACGTGAATATCCCATTGTCACCACAGGTAAGCACGGCAAGGCATACATCAAGTGTTCTCAAATCCTTAAAGACTCAATCCGATAAGATAACTTCAAAGGGAAAACTCAATCCATTACAAGAGAGTAGAGGGGGAGAAACATCATAAGATCCAACTATAATAGCAAAGCTCGCGATACATCAAGATCGTGCCATAGAGAGAACACGAGAGAGAGAAATTAAACACATAGCTACTGGTACATACCCTGAGCCCCGAGGGTGAACCACTCCCTCCTCATCATGGATAGCGCCGGGATGATGAAGATGGCCACCGGTGATGGGATCCCCCTCCGGCAGGGTGCAGAAATGGGCTCCCGAGAGGTTTTTGGTGGCTACAGAGGCTTGCGGCGGCGGAACTCCCGATTTATCTTCTGTTCGATGTTTTTTAGGGTACGTAGGCTTATATAGGTGAAATAAGTCGGTCGGGGGAGCCTCGAAGGGCCCACGAGAGGGTAGGGCGCGCCCAGGGTGGGTGGGTGCGCCCCCCCTATCTCGTGGCCTCCTCGAGGATCTTATGACGTGAACTCCAAGTCTCCCGGATCATATTCTTCCTAAAAATCACGCTCCCGAAGGTTTCATTCTGTTTGGACTCCGTTTGATATTCGTTTTCTTCGAAATACTGAAACAGACAATAAAATAGCAATATGGACTGGGCCTAAGTTAATAGGTTAGTCCCAAAAGTAATATAAAAGTGTATAATAAAGCCCATAAACAACCAAAAGGGGTAATATAATAGCATGGAACAATCAAAAATTATAGATACGTTGGAGACGTATCACTAATCAACGCTCAAAGCTCTCAAAGTTTGCTCTTACCGACATTGTACATTAATACTACAAACTTAAAATACTACTGGTAATTTGCTCTAATACTACAAACTTAAACTACTTCTCTCACATGCTGCCTCTAGTCTGAACTCACCGAGAGGGTAACTTTCTTCCTCTTTGGTGTTGCCTCCTCCGGATTCTCGGAGGTCGTCCTCTTCTTCCTCCTCATGATGCGAGGGGAATCGCTCTCAACCTCCTCTTCCTCCTCCTCTTCGTCCTCGTCTCCCTCGTGAGACGATATGACCTCGATGTCATGGAATTGTCATGTCAGATGTCCTAGCACGAGGACTTAGGTGTGGAGCCATTGCAACATAGTTATCTCGAAGGGATTAAACGGGACAAGGGACACAGAGAGTTTATACTGGTTCAGCCCCTCACGGTGGAGGTAAAGGCCTACTCCAGTTTAGGGTTGTATTGCTTGGGCTTTGGTTACCAGGGAGCGAATATGCTTGACCTAGTTCTCGATCTCTTCTTCCTTGCCCTAAACTGCCACCGGGTCGTCCCTTTATATACAAAGGTTGATACCCGGCGGCTTACAGAGTCCCGGACGGCTCATATGCAACATGTCCGGCTCGGTGACTAACTAACCTTGCCTTACAATACAAGTCATACCTATGGCGGTTCATCCTCTTGGGCCTTAAGTCGCCTTTGGGCCTTGGGCCGTCAATGGGCTTGCTATGACCCGCCATCTTCATTGATAAGTCGCAAGTGGTATAACTCGGCCCCTCCTGGGCGGCTCATACCCAGTAGTTATATCCCCAACATTAGGCCCCAGGTTGATTTGAACTTGTTCATATCAATCTTCAATACTTGACTTGTCAAAATCTGCATCACTTGTTGTAATCCGCCATGACGTCAGCTCCCAGAATCTTCTTAAACCGCCATGATGTCATCTCGCATTAATTTCGCACGAGGCCCAAAACATTTTAATTTACACTTATCTTAATAAGCACGCTGAAAACCGAGGCGTCCATATAGCCACATGATGATTTTCGGCCTCCTCGATTCTCATGCATGCCTTGTATTCACCCCCTTATAAATAGGGACATGGGTCTTTATCATTTCCCCCTTGCTTACTCCGTCTTCCTCCTTCACACAGCCACACCAGTGCTCGAGTTCCGCCGCCGTGACCTCCAACCGCTGCATCAACTCAGGCCGCTGCATCAACCTGATTGGACCAGAGAACTCCGGCGTGCCACAACTACTCCTCATCACTTGTAAGTGCACCTCCCCTTTTATCTCAGATCTGTATTAGGGTTCGGGCCGTTCATTGGTGTTCTTGCTGTTCTTCGTTGTTTTCTTCGACTCTAATAGCTTTTGATCTAGATAGGCCATAAATCTTGTGCGGAAGTAGTCTTACCATCATTTTCATTATTAGAATAGCATCTCTCTATAGAAGATCTCATCAGAGCATCAAAGCTTTCCACTGTCGCCACCTTAGGTTTTAATTTAACTGTCTTTTCTGAACTGCCATAGATCCGAAATTATAGCTTTAGCTTGTGAAATCTGTTTGTCCACCAGTTAGCAAAATATTCACATGATAGTTTCAAAGCACCAAAATTGCAGTGGCGGCTTATGACATAAACCGTGACCCATCATATAACATTAGGCCCCATTTAAGCTGCCATCATCCACCTAAGTCAATCCAGCAATATCCTTTCGGTTTAACCAGGATGGCTTATTCATCCTCATAATTCAGTCCTCCGGTTTAACAATCTCCATAGCTTTTAGCCTTGTACAATTGTTTAAACAATAACTTGTAACTCGCCAGATATCTGCCGTTATAATAATATCTTGAATCGCCTTGTGTAGGCCGTGCATCCAATCATGACTAAGACCGTCACGTCATGTGACTGGGTCCCGTCCATCGTTACCGAGGCAATGCTCCAAGAGTATGTCAAGATTGGTTTCTTACCAGCCAAAGACGTCATTCACTGGCGTGTTCCAAAACCGGGCAAAGTCAAACCTCAGCCGTAGGACGATGAAGTTATCGTTTTCACTGATCACATGAACCGGGGCTTCTGACCGCCCGGATCAAAATTCTTCCGTGATGTTCTGCATTTTCTACAACTTCATCCTCAAGACATCGGGCCCAATTCCATTTCCAATATTTGCAATTTCCAAATCTTATGTGAAGTATACCTTCAAGAAGAACCCAGTGTTGACCTCTTCAGAGAGTACTTTTACCTGAACCCCCAGAATGAATTCACCGACGGGCCCAGCCAGGAACTTGGAGGGATCTCAATTCAGCGACGTAGAGATGCCATTTTCCATTATGCTCAGCTTCCAAGCCATCCCAAGGATTGCAATCAAACCTGATTCTACTGCAAAGATACTTCTCATGCTGACGAAAATCCTTTACCAGGCTTTCATGACCAATGGATCAACCCGAAACATCCTCTTCCCGACCGGCTTACCACTGCTGAACGGGCCAAACTTGCACCTACCTTCTGAAAGGTTTGGGAATTATTGGGCAATGGATTGAACGGGATTGATCTGGTCCGGTGCTGGGTAGCTTGGAGGATCATACCTTTAAGCCGTCGGTCCGGTTTAATGTCTACATATAATGGCGACACCAAAGATTCACTGTGTTACAGTTCAACGCATTTGTTTGATAAAGCCATCAATGAAATGACCAAAACTCTTCTCAATGAAAGCTTAGAGAGCTGTAGCAAAGTGGGTCTGATGCAAACTTAGCCCAACACCGGATGTAAGTCTGTCCGGTTTATATACTTTACTTCATTGTTCATAGAATCTTGAAATCCCAACCTTTATTGTAATCTTTCTCAGGCTCGATCCGCTATTTGGGATAAGAGATATGATGAAAAAGCTGCCAAAAAGGCCAGGGCTAAGACCAGAGCCATGAAGAAGAACAAAAAGAAATCCACTGCTTCTGATGCGTTTAACATGGACGAAGATGATGAGTCGGAGGTAGATCTTGATTCCCTTGGCTCCTTTTTCATCCATCTTATTGACGCTGATTGCTATCAGGACGACGCGGAGACCAGCCAGGCAGGTGATGACGAGGTAACCACTATTTCCTCCGACTCAGAGCCCTTGCCAAGACAGAAAATTTGACGCGTGACCCGGAAAGTAAGGTTTTCTCACCCTTTAGCTCACTTGGATCCCAATTTTATTTTGAAGCAACAACAACATGAGAACCGGCGTAGAACCTGGACCAGTGGAGGCGGAGAACTTTCCTCTGGTTTACCTAACACGCCAGCCCCACGCAAACACCGGAATGAGGTACTTTAAAATTTTCAACTCTATTTATTCTAAAGCAGGTTTTATTCATCAAATACTTCATACTTCTGACTCAAATTACCAAGGGACCTCTCACTCTTTGTCTGGCAATTCATCTCATACTCTGCTTCCGGCTTTCAAGGCTGCCCCTGGGTACCAACTTAATATGTGCTCTTCAACATCTCTATATTCATACTGACTTTTCAAATCCTGTTGCAGCGGGAAACACTACAAAAAATACACTTCCGTGATGATACGTGTTTGTCACAATAGGTCATGTTTTCTGTCATGCATGTACATCCATGGCGATTTTATGACAGAATCAAGATAGTCATACCTGTGCTGTCGTAGAAGTGTTCCATGACATTACCAAAATTATCATCACGGAAGTGTCCACTTCCATGATGATAAATCGCCCGACACAGAAGTGCTTTCGTCAAGGGTGACCCGCACGTGGCATCCACCATAACGGAACGCTGTTAATCTATCGGGTCCTGTTTTGGATCCGATAACCCGTTAACAGCCCAGACCAATGGGGATTTTCCACGTGTAAAATCATCATTGGCTGGAGGAAACACGTGTCAGCTTTGCATTGGCACAGGTGTCACTCACCAATGGGTGAGATGTGCCTATGATATGTTGACACGTGGATAGACCCAAAAGTGGCCCATAAAGATTAAATGGGCCGGCCCAACTAAAGGCCCACAAGATTTAGTGGACCATAATGGGCCGGCCCAGCTAAAGGCCCACGAGATTTTGCAGACCATAATGGGCCGGCCCAGCTAAAGGCCCATAAGATTTTGCAGGCCATAATGGGCTAGCCCAGCTTAAGGCCCACAAGATTTTGCGGGCCATAATGGGCCGGCCCAGCTAAAGGCCCACGAGATTTCATCGACCATAATGGGCCGGCCCAGTGGAAGGCCCACAAGATTTTTAGGACACTAGTAGGCCGGCCCACAGCACTCAAAAAAATAGTGGGCTGACCCATTAACTGGCTGCCATGTTTTGGGCCAAATGCCGGTCCATATTTGATCCAGTCCATTAATAGCCTGCCACATTCCGGGCCTAATAATGGCCCATATGAGATCCGGCCCATTAAAATCCTACCACGTTCTGGGCCAAATTACGGCCTAGATCAAGTCCGGCCCTTTAAGAGGCTTTAGGCTAAATTATGGCCCATATCATATTCGGACCGTCAATTGGACGCTATGCTTTTGGGCCCACTTGCTAAAGGCCCATTTAGTAATTCGGCCTGATATTAGTTTCGGCCTGTTAAAGGCCCGTTTAACATTTCGGTCCTATATTTATTTCGGCATGTTAAAAGCCCGTCATATAGGTGGGCCTAACTATGTCCCGGTTTGCATCCGGCCTGCTCGCAGCCAATTATCTGATTGGGCCAAACAAGGACCAAGACAATTTTGGCCTGTTAAAAGCCTATGATTTGATTGGCACAATCATGGGCCGAGGTCCATTTCGGGCTGCTGCCGGCCCGTGAGCTGTTCGACACGTTTCAGGCCCAACCTACTTTTCAGCCTCCTAAAAGCCCATTGAGTTTTCTTGCGAAAAGAGGGCCGGCGGTTTACTCGGCCTATTAAAGGCCCGAATCTACTAGTGGGCCAGTTTACATTTAGGCATGTTAACGGACCAAGATGACGGGGCCCATGATGCGGATCATATATCATGATTGCATGACGGCCCAATTATGTACCGTAATTTTACGGTTTGGCCGGTTTACTTCGAAGACAGGATATATATACAGTAAAATAATTGCAGCATCATGAATAAGAAAAAACCTATACTATACGATAAAGAAATTACGGCATATTACATCCACTGGGCATCAAAGTTCGCCACTATGATAATAAAGCACAAGCAGACAGCAGATTACATACACTGGGCATCAAAGATCGCCACCAGTGCAAATAAACATGCCGACAAAATAATATACAAAACCGACAACACTTCAATAGAGTTCAAGAAAGGTTAGCCCTGCTTGGGAGCTGCAGCGCAAGCAACTGAGCAAGCTGATGAGACTGCACTTGTTTAACACTTATATCCTCCTCACTCTGAAAGATAAACAAGCAGACAGATGACAGGTTTTGCTCATATAAATATCAGTGCTGACAATTCATCACATTTCTTACTGACGAATAAAGTGATATAGTTTAAAATTGCATTTACAGAATATGGTATTGTTCAGGTCAAGACATGGCAGGAAATGACATTGTGAAGGAGTTGGCAGCTTCACGACACCACTGGATTACAGATCAAGAACTCATAAGTATCAACTGTTAGTGTGCTGTCAATTTATCCCATTTCATATTGGCAAATAAAGATACGGTCTAAATAATAGTAGAATGATATGACATTGTTCATAGTTAAGACATTGTAGACTATGACATTATGTTGTAGTGGGTAGGTTCACCACACCACTGGATTACGGATCAAGAAGAGAAGCATACATGCAGTGCAAAAGAAGATCACTTGCTCTGTATAGTTTAATTTACATGGTATGAAGAAGGAACTTGGTTGTACAACTGAAAACTTAAATTCAGAAGGACAAACTTACATTATTGGTCAAGACAGGCTCTATAAAGCCCTTGTCCATGCTGATGGGGGGGCAATTCAAGAAGTTTACCACAGAATCTTCTTCATAAGCATTGCCTTTATTCTACATTTTGTTAAGAGCAAATATAGATGTGATAATGTAAGAAAAAATGGATAATATTTAAGATAAGATGAAGAGTGATGCTACATAACCAACTAGCTATAAATGGAAGTACAGCGATATGATACGTCCATTTTGCATCATGCTTTTATATCAATATTTATTGCTTTATGGGCTGTTATTACACATTATATCTCAATACTTATGACTATTCTCTCTTATTTTACAAGGTTTACCATGAAGAGGGGGGATGCCGGGAGCTGGAATTCTGGCTGGAAAAGGAGCAAATATTGGAAACCGATTCTGCACTGCTCCAAAAATCCTGAAACTCCACGAAACCTATTTTTGGAATTAATACGAATTACTAAGCGGAAGAAGTACACCAAGGGGCCCACACCCTGTCCAGGAGGGTGAGGGGCGCCCCCCTACTGGGCGTGCCCCCTGTCTCCTGGGCCCCTGGTGGCCCTCCGGTGTCCATCTTCTGCTATATGAGGGCTTTTACCCTGGAAAAAAATCGTGGGCAAGCTTACGGGACGAAACTCCGCCGCCACGAGGCGGAACCTTGGCAGAATCAATCTAGGGCTCTGGCCGAGCAGTTCTGCCGGGGACACTTCTCTCCGGGAGGGGGAAATCATCACCAACATCATCACCAACGATCCTATCATCGGGAGGGGGTCAATCTCCATCAACATCTTCACCAGCACCATCTCCTCTCAAAACCCTAGTTCATCTCTTGTATCCAATATTGTATCCAAACCACAAATTGGTACATGTGGGTTGCTAGTAGTGTTGATTACTCCTTGTAGTTGATACTAATTGGTTTACTTGGTGGAAGATCATATGTTCAGATCCTTTATGCATATTATTACTCCTCTGATTATGAACATGAATATGCTTTGTGAGTAGTTACGTTTGTTCCTGAGGACATGGGTGAAGTCTTACTATTAGTAGTCACGTGAATTTGGTATTCGTTCGATATTTTGATGAGATGTATGTTGTCTTTTCCTCTAGTGGTGTTATATGAACATCGACTACATGACACTTCACCATTATTTGGGCCTAGAGGAAGCCATAGGGAAGTAATAAGTAGATGATGGGTTGCTAGAGTGACAGAAGCTTAAACCCTAGTTTATGCGTTGCTTCATTAGGGGCTGATTTGGATCCATATGTTTAATGTTGTGGTTAGGTTTACCTTAATACTTCTTTTGTAGTTGCGGACGCTTGCAATAGGGGTTAATCATAAGTGGGATGCTTGTCCAAGTAAGGGAAGTACCCAAGCACCGGCCCACCCACATATCAAATTATCAAAGTACCGAACGTGAATCATATGAGCGTGATGAAAACTAACTTGACGATAATTCCCATGTGTCCTCGGGAGCTCCTTCCTCATTATTAGAAATCGTCCAGGCTTATCCTTTGCTACATAAAGGATTAGGCCACCTTGCTGCACTTTATTTACTTTGTTTACTTGTTACTTGTTACTATTTATCTTATCACAAAACTATCTATCACCTACAATTTCAGTGCTTGCAGAGAAAACCTTACTGAAAATTGCTTATCATTTCCTTTTGCTCCTCGTTGGGTTCGACACTCTTACTTATCGAAAGGACTACGATAGACCCCCTACACTTGTGGGTCATCAATACTCTTTTCTGGCGCCGTTGCCAGGGAGTGTAGCTCTTTTGGTGAGTGGAACTTGGTAAGGAGACATTTATATAGTGTGCTGAAATTTTCTGTTACTTCTCACTATGGAAACTAATCCTTTGAGGGGCTTGTTTGGGTATCTTCACCCCGACCAGAAGAGCAAAGAGTTTCTCCTCAACCTACTGAACTTTATGAAAATATTTACTTTGACATTCCTTCGGGTATGATAGAGAAACTGCTAGCTAATCCATTTACAGGAGATGGAACATTGCATCCCGATTTACACCTTATCTTTGTGGATGAAGTTTGTGGATTATTTAAGCTTGCAGGTATTCCCGATGATGTTGTCAAAAGGAAGGTCTTCCCTTTATCTTTGAAGGGAGATGCATTGACATGGTATAGGCTATGTGATGATACGAGATCTTGGAATTATAAATGATTGAAGTTGGAATTTCACCAGAAGTTCTATCCTATGCATCTTGTTCATCATGATCATAATTACATATATAATTTCTGGCCTCGCGAAGGAGAAAGCATTGCTCAAGCTTGGGGGAGGCTTAAGTCAATGTTATATTCATGCCCCAATCATGAGCTCTCTCGGGAAATGATTATTCAAAAATTTTATGCTCGGCTTTCTCTTAATAATCGCAATCTGCTCGATACTTCCTGTGATGGTTCTTATATGCTGAAGACTATTGATTTCAAATGGGACTTATTGGAAAGAATGAAACGCAACTCTGAAGATTGGGGTTCCGACGATGGTAAGGAGTCAGGCATGACACCTAATTCCGATTGTGTTAAATCTTTTATGGATACCGATGCTTTTGGTGGATTTAGCGCTAAGTATGGACTTGACTCTGAGATAGTAGCTTCTTTCTGTGAATCTTTTGCTACTCATGTTGATCTCCCTCAAGAGAAGTGGTTTAAGTATAATCCTCCTGTTGAAGTGAAAGTAGTTGCACCTATTACAGTTGAAGAAAAGACTATCACCTATAGTGATCCTATTGTTCCTACTACTTCTGTTGAGAAACCCCCATTTCCTGTTAGGATAAAGGATCATGCTAAAGCTTCGACTGTTATTCGTAAGAGTAATACTAGGACTTATACACCTCCTGAGCAAATCAATTTTGAACCTAGTATTGCTATGGTTAAAGATCTCTTGGATGATGATTTAGATGGGCATGTTATTTATTTCTGTGATGAAACTGCTAATATTGCTAGACCAGATACTAACATACATAGACCTGTCGTAGGCATGCTGTTATTTCTGTTAAAATAGGAGATCATTGTTATCATGGTTTATGTGATATGGGTGCTAGTGCTAGTGCTATACCTTATGATTTATATAAAGAAATTATGCACGACATTGCACCCGTTGAATTAGAAGACATTGATGTTACTATTAAGCTTGCTAATCGGGATACCATTAAACCTGTTGGGATTGTTAGAGATGTTGAAGTTTTGTGTGGGAAAGTTAAATACCCTGTTGATTTTCTTGTTCTTGCTTCCCCAAGGGATGCCTTCTGTCCAATTATTTTTGGTAGACCCTTCTTGAATACAGCTAGTGCTAAGATTGATTGTGAAAAAGATACTGTCACCATTGGCTTAGATGGTATGTCCCATGAGTTTAATTTTGCTAAGTTTCATAGACAACCTCGTGATAGAGAATCACCTAGTAAGGATGAGATTATTGGTCTTGCTTCCATTGCTGTGCCTCCTACTGATCCGTTAGAACAATAGTTGCTAGACCATGAAAACGATATGTTTATGAAGGAAAGAAGGGAAATAGATGAAGTGTTCCTTAAACAGGAACCTATGCTGAAACATAATCTTCCCGTTGAAATTCTTGGGGATCCCCCTCCACCCAAGGGTGATCCCGGGTTTGAACTCAAACCTTTACCTGATAATCTTAAGTATGCTTATCTTGATGAAAAGAAAATATATCCTGTTATTATTAGTGCTAACCTTTCAGAGCAAGAAGAAGAAAGATTATTGAAAACTCAGAAGAAGCACCGAGGTGCTATTGGATACATGCTGGATGATCTTAAGGGCGTCAGTCCCACGTTATGCCAACACAAAATTAAATTGGAGGACGATGCCAAACCAGTTAGAGATCCTCAACGACAACTAAATCCCAAGATGAAAGAAGTGGTAAGAAAGGAGATACTAAAGCTCCTTGAGGCAGGTATAATTTATCCCGTTGCTGATAGTGAATGGGTAAGTCCTGTCCATTGTGTTCCTAAAAAGGGAGGTATTACTGTCGTTCCTAATGATAAAGATGAACTGATCCCACAAAGAAATATTACAGGTTATAGGATGGTAATTGAGTTCCGTAAATTAAATAAGGCTACTAAGAATGATCATTACCCTTTACCTTTTATTGATCAAATGCTAGAAAGACTATCCAAACATACACATTTTTGCTTTCTAGATGGTTATTCTGGTTTCTCTCAAATACCCGTGTCAGCGGGAGATCAATCAAAAACTACTTTTACTTGCCCTTTCGGTACTTTTGCTTATAGACGTGTGCCTTTTGGTTTATGTAATGCACCTGCTACCTTTCAAAGATGCATGATGGCTATATTCTCTGATTTTTGTGAAAAGATTTGTGAGGTATTCATGGATGACTTCTCTGTTTATGGATCCTCTTCTGATAATTGTTTGAGCAACCTTGATTGAGTTTTGCAGAGATGCGAAGACACTAGTCTCGTTCTGAATTGGGAAAAGTGTCACTTTATGGTTAATGAAGGCATTGTCTTGGGGCACAAGATTTCCGAGAGAGGTACTGAAGTTGAGAAAGCTAAAGTTGATGCTATTGAAAAGATGCCATGCCCAATGACATAAAAGGTATAAGAAGTTTCCTTGGTCATGCCGGTTTTTATAGGAGGTTCATTAAGGACTTTTCTAAAATCTCTAGGCCTCTGACTAATTTGTTGCAAAAAGATATTCCTTTTATCTTTGATGATGATTGTGTAGAAGCATTTGAAATACTTAAGAAAGCTTTGATCACTGCTCCTGTTGTTCAGCCACCTGATTGGAATTTACCTTTTGAAGTTATGTGTGATGCTAGTGATTATGATGTAGGTGCTGTTCTAGGGCAAAGAGTTGATAAGAAATTGAATGTTATCCAGTATGCCAGTAAGACTCTTGATACTGCCCAAAGAAATTATGCTACTACTGAAAAAGAATTCTTAGCAGTTGTGTTCGCATGTGATAAGTTTACACCTTATATTGTTGATTCCAAAGTTACTATTCACACTGATCATGCTGCTATTAAATATCGTATGGAAAAGAAAGACGCTAAGCCTAGACTCATTAGATGGGTTCTCCTGCTCCAAGAATTTGATTTGCATATTATTGATAGAAAGGGAGCTAAGAACCCCGTTGCAGACAACTTGTCTAGGTTAGAGAATGTTCTTGATGACCCACTGCCTATTGATGATAGCTTTCCTGATGAACAATTAGCGGTCATTAATGCTTCTCGCACTGCTCCTTAGTATGCTGATTATGCTAATTACATTGTTGCTAAATTTATACCTCCTAGTTTCACATACCAGCAAAAGAAAAAGTTCTTTTATGATTTAAAACATTACTTTTGGGATGCCACACACCTTTATAAAGAAGGAGTAGATGGTGTTATTAGACGTTGTGTGCCTGAGCATGAACAGGAACAGATCCTACGCAAGTGTCACTCTAAATCCTACGGAGGTCACCACGCTGGAGATAGAACTGCACACAAGGTACTACAATCTGGTTTTTATTGGCCTACTCTCTTCAAAGATGCTCGTAAGTTTGTCTTATCTTGTGATGAATGTTAAAGAATAGGTAACATTAGTAGACGTTAAGAAATGCCTATGAATCATTCTCTTGTTATTGAACCGTTTGATGTTTGGGGCTTTGACTATATGGGACCTTTTCCTGCCTCTAATGGTTACACACATATTTTAGTTGCTGTTGATTACGTTACTAAGTGGGTAGAAGCTATTCCAACTAGTAGTGCTGATCATAACACCTCTATTAAAATGCTTAAAGAAGTTATTTTTCCGAGGTTTGGAGTCCCTAGATATCTTATGACTGATGGTGGATCACATTTTATTCATGGTGCTTTTCGTAAGATGCTTGCTAAGTATGATGTTAATCATAAAATTGCATCTCCTTACCATCCACAGTCTAGTGGTCAAGTAGAGTTGAGCAATAGAGAGCTCAAATTAATTTTGCAGAAGTCTGTCAATAGATCTAGAAAGAATTGGCCCAAAAAACTTGATGATGCATTATGGGCCTATAGAACTGCATACAAAAATCGTATGGGTATGTCTCCATATAAGATGGGTTATGGAAAAGCATGTCATTTACCTCTTGAACTTGAACATAAAGCATATTGGGCTATTAAAGAGCTCAACTATGACTTCAAACTTGCTGGTGAGAAGAGGTTGTTTGACATTAGCTCACTTGATGAATGGAGAACCCAGGCCTATGAGAATGCCAAGCTATTCAAAGAAAAAGTCAAACGCTGGCACGATAAAAGGATACAAAAGCATGAGTTTAACGTAGGAGATTATGTGTTATTATTCAACTCTCGTTTAAGATTTTTTGCAGGAAAACTTCTCTCTAAATGGGAAGGTCCCTACGTTATCGAGGAGGTCTATCGTTCTGGTGCCATAAAAATCAACAACTTGGAAGGCACAAGTCCGAGGGTGGTAAACTGTCAAAGAATTAAACATTATATTTCAGGTAATCGTATTAATGTTGAAACTAATGTTATTGAAACCATAACCCCAGAGGAATACATAAGGGACACTTTCCAGAATGTTCCAGACTCCGAAAAGGAATAGGTATGTGGTACGGTAAGTAAACCGACTCCAAAACAACTCCAATGACAATTTTTATCAGTTTTGGAATATTTAAGAATTTTAGGAAGAAAGAAGTAGTCCGAAAGGGACACGAGGCCCCCACGAGAGTGGAGGGCGTGCCCCCCTGTCTCGTGGGCACCTCGTGTGCCTCCCGGACTCTGTTTTCTTGCAAGTTACGTATTTTGGTCGGTAAAAATTCATTATATATACTCCCGAAGGTTTTGACCACCGTATCACGCAAATATCCTCTGTTTTCATTTCGAGCTGTTTCTATTTCAGATCTAGAGCATCATGGCATCTCCAAGTGCTCCCAAGGACAAGTTTTTCAAGAGGGTTATCAACCCCTATCTCGCGGAGGTGCTGCAACACCCTCAAACCATCGAGATGCGTGAGGGGGTGCTGCACATCCGCGACATGGAGGGACCAAGGTGTATCGGAAGCGTGGAGACAAAGCTCGAAGCCGTGGAGCAGCAAGTTTTCAAGTGCCAAGGGATGGTGGAGCATGGACTCAACGCCAACCAGATGATGATCACGGACTTCACCAACAACCACAAGCTAGATGCCAAAGTCACTGGGGAGAACATCTTCAAGCTTCAAGAGAAAATCGAGCACCTCCAAGCCCAGATCTATGACCTGCAAAACCAGAACTGTGAGTATGAATATAGATTCAGAGGATGAGTTTGGCTGCAGATTTAAGGATCCCGGAGACTCAATCATCCTTCTGTGATGGTGAGCCTATGCCTTGGAAGATGGACGACAAGCCAACATCATCAACAACTCCTACTTCACCACCTCCCAGGACATAATCACATGGGTATGGGCACTCCCCTTGGCAACTGCCAAGCTTGGGGAAGGTGCCCCGGTATTGTATCACCATCACATTCCTATCTTTACCATTTTATTTAGTTTGATACTTTTAGTAGTATCTTGATCTAGTAGATTGAAGTTTTGATATCAAGTAGTTTTGTGTTTTGTCTTGTGATCTCTTTTTGTAATCGAGTCCGTGAGCTATCTATAATAAAGATTAGTGTTGAGTCAAGGGCTTTTCTATGTAGCTATGATCTTGAGAAAGTAGAAAGAATTAAAGAGTTCATATTGATCTTATGGTTAGTGATGACTTGACATATAGAAAGTATGAGGCATAAAAATTGTTGAGAGTTGATAAACGTAGTTTTGGTCATCATTGCAATTAATAGGAAGTGATAAGGAAAGAGAGGTTAACATATAAATATATTATCTTGGACACCTTTTATGATTGGGAGCACTCATTAAGTATGACATGCTAAAGAGTTGACGTTGGACAAGGAAGACAACGTAATGGTTTATGTTTTCTCACACTCAGTTAAAGTACATTGTTATTGACCTTCCAAACATGTTGAGCTTGCCTTTCCCCCTCATGCTAGCCAAATTCCTTGCACCAAGTAGAGATACTACTTGTGCTTCCAAATATCCTTAAACCCAGTTTTTGCCATGAGAGTCCACCATACCTACCTATGGATTGAGTAAAATCCTTCAAGTAAGTTGTCATAGGTGCAAGCAATAAAAATTGCTCTCCAAATATGTATGACTTATTAGTGCTGAGAAAATAAGCTTTGTACGATCTTGTTGTGGATGCAATAAAAGCGATGGACTGCATAATAAAGGTCCGCATACAAGGGGCAATATAAAGTGATGTTCTTTTGTATTAAGATTTTTGCATCCAACCCTAAACGCACATGACAACCTCTGCTTCCCTCTGCGAAGGGCCTATCTTTTACTTTATATTTGTACTTTATGCTTGAGTCAAGGTGATCCTCACCTTTCCCTTTCTCATTTTATCCTTTGGCAAGCTCTTCGTGTTTGAAAGATCATGATATATATATCCAATTGGATGTAAGTTAGCATGGGCTATTATTGTTGACATCACCTAAAGGTGAATACATTGGGAGGCAACACAATAAGCCCCTATCTTTCTAAGTGTCCGGCTGAAACTCCATAACCACAAGTATTGTGTGAGTGTTAGCAATTGTAGAATACTACAAGATAGTTGAGTATGTGAACTTGCTGAAAAGCTCTATTGTTGACTCTTTCTGATGTTATGATAAATTGTGATTGCTTCAATGACTGAGATTATAGTTTGTTAGGCCTCAATGAAGTTTTTGAACCATACTTGATATTGTGAATTGATTGTTACTTTAGCATAAGAAATCATATGATAGAATCTATATATGTTGTTGTTATAAGAATGATCATGATGCCCTCATGTCCGTATTTTATTTTTATCGACACCTCTATCTCTAAACATGTGGATGTTGGAAATATGCCCTAGAGGCAATAATAAATTAGTTATTATTATATTTCCTTGTTCATGATAATTGTTTATTATCCATGCTATAATTGTATTGATAGGAAACTCAGATACATGTGTGGGCACATAGACAACACCATGTCCCTAGTAAGCCTCTAGTTGACTAGCTCGTTGATCGATAGATGGTTACAGTTTCCTGACCATGGACATTGAATGTCGTTGATAACGGGATCACACCATTAGGAGAATGATGTGATGGACAAGACCCAATCCTAAGCCTAGCACAAAGATCGTGTAGTTCGTATGCTAAAGCTTTTCTAATGTCAAGTATCTTTTACTTAGACCATGAGATTGTGCAACTCCCGGATACCATAGGAATGCTTTGGGTGTACCAAACGTCACAACGTAACTGGGTGGCTATAAAGGTGCACTAAAGGTATCTCTGAAAGTGTTTGTTCGGTTGGCACGAATCGAGACTGGGATTTGTCACTCCGTGTGACGGAGAGGTATCTCTGGGCCCACTCGGTAGGACATCATCATAATGTGCACAATGTGATCAAAGAGTTGATCGCGGGATGATGTGTTACGGAACGAGTAAAGAGACTTTCCGGTAACGAGATTGAACAAGGTATCCGTATACCGACAATCGAATCTCGGGCAAGTATAATACCGATAGACAAAGGGAATTGTATACGGGATCGGTTGAGTCCTTGACATCGTGGTTCATCTGATGAGATCATCATGGAACATGTGGGAGCCAACATGGGTATCCAGATCCCGCTGTTGGTTATTGACCGGAGAACGTCTCGGTCATGTCTGCATGGTTCCCGAACCCTTAGGGTCTACACACTTAAGGTTCGATGACGCTAGGGTTATAAAGGAAGTTTGTATGTGGTTGCTGAATGTTTTTCGGAGTCCTGGATGAGATCCCGGACGTCATGAGGAGTTCCGGAATGGTCTGGAGGTAAAGATTTATATATGGGAAGTCCTGTTTTGGTCATCAGAAAAGTTTCGGGTTTTATCGGTAACGTACGGGGACCACCGGGAGGGTCCCGAGGGTCCACCAAGTGGGGCCACCGGCCCCGGATGGCTGCATGGGCCAAGTGTGGGAGGGGACCAGCCCCAGGTGGGCTGGTGCGCCCCCCCACAAGGGCCCAAGGCGCCTAGGGTTTGGGGGAGGGGGCGCACCCACCTAACTTGGGGGGCAAGTTTCCCCTCTCCCCCCCTTGGCCGCACCCTAGATGGGTTTGGGCTGGCCGCCGCCCCTAGGCGTGGAATCCTAGGTGGGAGCGCAGCCCTCCCTCTCCCCCTATATATACTTTAGGGTTTTGGGGCTGCCAACAGATGAGTTTTGACCTCTCCCTGGCGCAGCCCTACCTTTCTCCCTTCTCCTCTCCCACGGTGCTTGGCGAAGCCCTGCAGGATTGCCACGCTCCTCCATCACCACCACACCGTTGTGCTGCTGCTGGACGGAGTCTTCCTCAACCTCTCCCTCTCTCCTTGCTGGATCAAGGCATGGGAGACGTCACCGGGCTGTACGTGTGTTGAACGCGGAGGTGCTATCCGTTCGGCACTAGGATCTCCGGTGATTTGGATCACGACGAGTACGACTCCTTCAACCCCGTTCTCTTGAACGCTTCCGCTTAGCGATCTACAAGGGTATGTAGATGCACTCTCCTTCCCCTCGTTGCTGGTTTCTCCATAGATAGAACTTGGTGACTCGTAGGAAAATTTTGAATTTCTGCTACGTTCCCCAATAGTGGCATCATGAGCTAGGTCTATGCGTAGATTCTTTGCACGAGTAGAACACAAAGTAGTTGTGGGCATTGATTTTGTTCAATATGCTTACCGTTACTAGTCAAATCTTGTTTCGACGGTATTGTGGGATGAAGCGGCCCAGACCGACCTTACATGTACTCTTACGTGAGACAGGTTCCACCGACTGACATGCACTTGGTGCATAAGGTGGCTAGCGAGTGCCAGTCTCTCCCACTTTAGTCGGAATGGATTCAATGAAAAGGGTCCTTATGAAGGGTAAATAGAAATTGGCATATCACGTTGTGGTTTTGCGTAGGTAAGAAACGTTCTTGCTAGAAACCCATAGCAGCCACGTAAAACATGCAAACAACAATTAGAGGACGTCTAACTTGTTTTTGCAGGGTATGCTATGTGATGTGATATGGCCAAGAAGAATGTGATGAATGATATGTGATGTATGAGATTGATCATGTTCTTGTAATAGGAATCACGACTTGCATGTCGATGAGTATGTCAATCGGCAGGAGCCATAGGAGTTGTCTTTATTTATTGTATGACCTGCGTGTCATTGAACAACGCCATGTAATTACTTTACTTTATTGCTAACCGGTAGCCATAGTAGTAGAAGTAATAAGTTGGCGAGACAACTTCATGGAGACACGATGATGGAGATCATGGTGTCATGCCGGTGACGATGATGATCATGGAGGCCCGAAGATGGAGATCAAAAGGAGCAATGTGATATTGGCCATATCATGTCACTATTTGATTGCATGTGATGTTTATCATGTTTATGCATCTTATTTGCTTAGAACAACGGTAGTAAATAAGATGATCCCTCATTAAAATTTCAAGAAAGTGTTCCCCCAACTGTGCACCGTTGCGAAAGTTCGTCGTTTCGAAGCACCACGTGATGATCGGGTGTGATAGATTCTTACGTTCACTTACAATGGGTGTAAGCCAGATTTACACACGCGAAACACTTAGGTTGACTTGACGAGCCTAGCATGTACAAACATGGCCTCGGAACACAAGAGACCGAAAGTTCGAGCATGAGCCGTATAGTAGATACGATCAACATGAAGATGTTCACCGATGATGACTAGTCCGTCTCACGTGATGATCGGACACGGCCTAGTTGACTCAGATCATGTAATCACTTAGATGACTAGAGGGATGTCTATCGGAGTGGGAGTTCATAAGATGAACTTAATTATCCTGAACATAGTCAAAAGATCTTTGCAAATTATGTTGTAAGCTCGCGCTTTAGTTCCACTGTTTAGATATGTTCCTAGATAAATATAGTTGAAAGTTGACAGTAGCGATTATGCGGACAGTAGAAAGCTTATGTCCTTAATGCACCGCTCAGTGTGCTGAACCCCAAACGTCGTTTGTGGATGTTGCGAACATCGGACATACACGTTTTGATAACTATGTGATAGTTCAGTTAAACGGTTTAGAGTTGAGGCACCAAAGACGTTTTTCGAAACATCGCGGAACATATGAGATGTTTCGAGGGGTGAAATTGGGATTTCAGGCTCGTGCCCACGTCAAGGGGTATAAGACCTCTGACGATTTTCTTAGCCTGCAAACTAAGGGAGAAAATCTCAATCATTGAGCTTGTGCTCAGATTGTCTGAGTGCAACAATCACTTGAATCGAGTGGGAGTTGATCTTCCAGATGAGATAGTGATGTTTCTCCAAAGTCATTGCCACCAAGCTGCTAGAGCTTCGTGATGAACTATAACATATCAGGGATAGATATGATGATCCTTGAGGTATTCGCGATGTTTGACACCGCGAAAGTAGAAATCAAGAAGGAGCATCAATTGTTGATGGTTGGTGAAACCACTAGTTTCAAGAAGGGCAAGAGCAAGAAGGGATACTTCATGAAACGGCAAATCAGCTGTTGCTCTAGTGAAGAAACCCAAGGTTGAACCCAAACCTGAAACTAAGTGCTTCTGTGATAAGGGGAACAGTCAATGGAGCAGAATTACCCTAGATACTTGGTAGATGAGAAGGCTGGCAAGGTCGATAGAAGTGTATTGGATATACATTATGTTAATGTGTACTTTACTAGTACCCCTAGTAGCACCAGGGTATTAGATACCGGTTCGGTTGCTAAGTGTTAGTAACTCGAAATAAAAAGCTACGGAATAAACGGAGACTAGCTAAAGGTGAGCTGACGATATGTGTTGGAAGTGTTTCTAAGTTTGATGTGATCAAACATCGCACGCTCCTTCTACCATCAAGATTAGTATTAAACCTGAATAATTGTCTTTTGGTGTTTGCGTTGAGCATAGACATGATTGGATTATGTCTATCGCAATACGGTTATTCATTTAAGGAGAATAATGGTTACTCTATTTATTTGAATAATACCTTCAATGGTCTTGCACCTAAAGGAATGGTTTATTGAATCTCGATCGTAGTGATACACATTTTCATGCCAAAAGATATAAGATAGTAATAATAGTACCACTTACTTGTGGCACTGCCATGTAAGTCATTTTGGTATAAAACGCATGAAGAAGCTCCATGTTGATGGATCTTTGGACTCACTTGTTTTTGAAAAGTTTGAGACATGCGAACCATGTCTATTGGTGTATACGCATGAAGAAACTCCATGCAGATGGATCGTTTGGACTCACTTGATTTTGAATCACTTGAGATATGCAAAGCATACCACATGGGCAAGATGACTAAAAAGCCTCATTTTCAGTAAGATGGAACAAGAAAGCAACTTGTTGGAAGTAACACATTTTGATGTGTGCAGTCCAATGAGTGCCGAGGCATGCAGTGAATATCGTTATGTTCTTACTTCACAGATGATTCGAGTAGATGTTGAGTATATTTACTTGATGAAACACAAGTCTGAATTATTGAATGGTTCAAGTAATTTTAGAGTGAAGTTGAAGATCATTGTGACAAGAGGATAAAATGTCTATGATATGATCATAGAGATGAGTATCTGAGTTACGAGCTTTGGCACACAATTAAGACATTGTGGAAATTGTTTCACAATTAATACCGCCTGGAACACCATAGTGTGATGGTGTGTCCGAACATCATAGTTGCACCCTATTGAATATGATGCGTACCATGATGTCTCTTATCAAATTACCACTATCGTTCATGAGTTAGGCATTAGAGACAACCGCACTCACTTTAATAGGGCACCACGTAATTCCGTTGAGACGACACCGTTTGAACTATGGTTTGCAGAAACCTAAGTTGTCATTTCTTAAAAGCTTGGGGCTGCGACGCTTATGTGAAAAGGTTTCAGGTTGATAAGCTCGAACCCAGAGCGGATAAAATGCATCTTCATAGGACACCCAAAACAGTTGGGTCTACCTCCTAATTCAGATCCGAAAATAATAGGGATTGTTTCTTGAATCAGGTCCTTTCTCGAGGAAAAGTTTGTCTCGAAAAGTTGAGTGGGAGGATGGTGGAGAATTGATGAGGTTATTGAACCATCACTTCAACCAGTGTGTAGCAGGGCACAGGAAGTTGTTCCTGTGGCACCTACACCAATTGAAGTAGAAGCTTGTGATAGTGATCATGAAGTTTCGGATCAAGTCACTGCCGTACCTCGTAGGGTGACAAGGATGTGTACTACTTCAGAATGGTACAGTAATCCTGTCTTGAAGGTCATGTTACTGGACAACAATGAACCTACGAGCTATGGAGAAGCGATGGTGGGCCCATATTCCGACAAATGGTTAGAAGCCATGAAATCCGAGATAGGATCCATGTATCAGAACAAAGCATGGACTTTGGTGGACTTGCCCGATGATCGGCAAGCCATTGAGATAAATGGATCTTTAATAAGAAGACGGACGTGGACGGTAATGTCACCGTCTATGAAGCTCGACTTGTGGCGAAGAGTTTTTCACAAGTTCAAGGAAGTTGACTACGATGAGATTTTCTCATCCGTAGCGAAGCTTAAGTCCGTCGGAATCATGTTAGCATTAGCTGCATTTATGAAATCTGGCAGATGGATGTCAAAAACGAGTTTCCTTACCAGTTTTCGTAAGGAAAGGTTGTATGTAATACAATCAGAAAGGTTTTGTCGATCCTAAGGATGCTAAAAGGTATGCTAGCTCCAGCGATCCTTCTAAGGACTGGAGTAAGCATCTCGGAGTTGGAATGTACGCTTTGATGAAATGATCAAAGATTTTGAGTTTATACAAAGTTTATGAGAAACTTGTATTTCCAAAGAAGTGAGTGGGAGCACTATAGAATCTCTGATGAGTATATGTTGTTGACATATTGTTGATCAGAAATGATGTAGAATTTCTGGAAGGCATGTAGGGTTATTTGAAAAGTGTTTTTCAAGTGAAAACCTAGATTAAGCTACTTGAACATTGAGCATCAAGATCTATGAGGATAGATCAAAAACGCTTAATGATACTTTCAAATGAGCATATACCTTGACATGATCTTGAAGGTGTTCAAGATGGATTAGTCAAAGAAGGAGTTCTTGCCTGAGATGTAAGGTATGAAGTTAAGACTTAAAGCTCGACCACGGCAGAAAAGAGAGAAAGGACGAAGGACGTCCCCTATGCTTTAGACGTAGGCTCTACAGTATGCTATGCTAAGTACCTCACCTGATGTGTGCCTTGCCACATGTCTGGCAAGAGGACAAAGGTGATCAAGGAGTGGATCACCAGATAGCGGTCAAAATTATCCTTAGAGGAATAAGGATATGTTTCTCGATTATGGAGGTGATAAAGAGTTCGACGTAACGGGTTACGACGATGCAAGCTTTAACACCTATCCGAATGACTCTGAGTAGCAAACCGGATACGTATAGTGGGGCAACCATTTGGAATAGCTCCAAGTGGAGCGTGGAAGCGGCTTTTACATTATGACCTAGAGATTTGCGAAGTACATACGGATCTGAATATTGCAGACCCGTTGACTAAAACTTCTCTCACAAGCAAAACATGATCAAACTCCAGAACTCATTGAGTCTTAATCACATGATGATGTGAACTAGTTTAATGACACTAGTAAACTCTTTGGATGTTGGTCACATGGCAATGTGACCTGTGATTGTTAATCACATGGCGATGTGAACTAGATTATTTACTTTAGTGCAAGTGGGAGACTGTTGGAAATATGCCCTAGAGGCAATAATAAATTAGTTATTATTATATTTCCTTGTTCATGATAATTGTTTATTATCCATGCTATAATTGTATTGATAGGAAACTCAGATACATGTGTGGGTACATAGACAACACCATGTCCCTAGTAAGCCTCTAGTTGACTAGCTCGTTGATCAATAGATAGTTACGGTTTCCTGACCATGGACATTGGATGTCGTTGATAATGGGATCAGATCATTAGGAGAATGATGTGATGGACAAGACCCAATCCTAAGCCTAGCACAGAGATCGTGTAGTTCGTATGCTAAAACTTTTCTAATGCCAAGTATCTTTTCCTTAGACCATGAGATTGTGCAACTCCCGGATACTGTAGGAATGCTTTGGGTGTACCAAACGTCACAACGTAACTGGGTGGCTATAAAGGTGCACTACAGGTATCTCCGAAAGTGTCTGTTGGGTTGGCACGAATCGAGACTGGGATTTGTCACTCCGTGTGACGGAGAGGTATCTCTGGGCCCACTCGGTAGGACATCATCATAATGTGCACAATGTGATCAAAGAGTTGATCACGGGATGATGTGTTACGGAACGAGTAAAGAGACTTGCCGGTAACGAGATTGAACAAGGTATCGGTATACCGACGATCGAATCTCGGGCAAGTACAATACCGTTAGACAAAGGGAATTGTATACGGGATCGATTGAGTCCTTGACATCATGGTTCATCCGATGAGATCATCGTGGAACATGTGGGAGCCAACATGGGTATCCAGATCCCGCTGTTAGTTATTGATCGGAGAACGTCTCGGTCATGTCTGCATGGTTCCCGAACCCGTAGGGTCTACACACTTAAGGTTCGATGACGCTAGGGTTATAAAGGAAGTTTTTATGTGGTTGCCGAATGTTGTTCAGAGTCCCGGATGAGATCCCGGACGTCATGAGGAGTTCCGGAATGGTCCGGAGGTAAAGATTTATATATGCGAAGTCCTGTTTTGGTCACCGGAAAAGTTTCGGGTTTTATGGTAACGTACCGGGACCACCGGGAGGGTCCTAGGGGTCCACCGGCCCCGGAGGGATGCATGGGCCAAGTGTGGGAGGGGACCAGCCCCAAGTGGGCTGGTGCGCCCCCCCCCCCCCACAAGGGCCCAAGGAGCCTAGGGTTTGGGGGAGGGGGCGCACCCACCTAACTTGGGGGGCAAGTTTCCCCTACCCCTCCCCCCCTTGGCCGCACCGTGGATGGGTTTGGGCTGGCCGCCGCCCCTAGTGGTGGAACCCTAGGTGGGGGCGCAGCCCTCCCTCTCCCCCTATATATACTTGAGGGTTTTGGGGCTGCCAATAGATGAGTTTTGACCTCTCCCTGGCGCAGCCCTACCTTTCTCCCTTCTCCTCTCCCGCGGTGCTTGGCGAAGCCCTGCAGGATTGCCACGCTCCTCCATCACCACCACGCCATTGTGCTGCTACTGGACGGAGTCTTCCTCAACCTCTCCCTCTCTCCTTGCTGGATCAAGGCATGGCAGACGTCATCGGGCTGTACGTGTGTTGAACACGGAGGTGCTGTCCGTTCGGCACTAGGATCTCCGGTGATTTGGATCACGACGAGTACGACTCCTTCAACCCCGTTCTCTTGAACGCTTCCGCTTAGCAATCTACAAGGGTATGTAGATGCACTCTCCTTCCCCTCGTTGATGGTTTCTCCATAGATAGATCTTGGTGACTCGTAGGAAAATTTTGAATTTCTGCTACGTTCCCCAACACTGGACATATTTTTCGATATCGGCTTCCGCTTGAGGACAACTGAGGTCTAAGCTTGGGGGAGTTGATACGTCCATTTTGCATCATGCTTTTATATCAATATTTATTTCTTTATGGGCTGTTATTACACATTATATCTCAATACATATGGCTATTCTCTCTTATTTTACAAGGTTTACCATGAAGAGGGGGGATGCCGGCAGCTGGAATTCTGGCTGGAAAAGGAGCAAATATTGGAAACCTATTCTACACTGCTCCAAAAATCCTGAAACTCCACGAAACCTATTTTTGGAATTAATAAGAATTATTGAGCGGAAGAAGTACACCAGGGGGCCCACACCCTATCCAGGAGGGTGGGCGGCGCCCCCCCCCCCCACTGGGCGTGCCCCCTGTCTCCTAGGCCCGCTGGTGGCCCTCCGGTGTCCAACTTCTGCTATATGAGGGCTTTTACCCTGGAAAAAATTGTGGGCAAGCTTACGGGATGAAACTCCGCCGCCACGAGGCGAAACCTTGGCGGAATCAATCTAGGGCTCTAGCGGAGCTGTTCTGCCGGGGACACTTCTCTCCGGGAGGGGGAAATCATCACCAACGTCATCACCAACGATCATCTCATCGGGAGGGGTTCAATCTCCATCAACATCTTCACCAGCACCATCTCCTCTCAAAACCCAAGTTCATCTCTTGTATCCAATCTTGTATCCAAACCACAAATTGGTACCTGTGGGTTGCCAGTAGTGTTGATTACTCCTTGTAGTTGAAACTAATTGATTTACTTGGTGGAAGATCATATGTTCAGATCCTTTATGCATATTATTACTCCTCTGATTATGAACATGAATATGCTTTGTGAGTATTTACGTTTGTTCTCGAGGACATGGGTGAAGTCTTGCTATTAGTAGTCATGTGAATTTGGTATTCGTTTGATATTTTGATGAGATGTATGTTGTCTTTTCCTCTAGTGGTGTTATGTGAACATCGACTACATGAAACTTCACCATTATTTGGGCCTAGAGGAAGGCATAGGGAAGTAATAAGTAGATGATGGGTGGCTAGAGTGACAGAAGCTTAAACCCTAGTTTATGTGTTGCTTCGTTAGGGGCTGATTTGGATCCATATGTTTAATGTTGTGGTTAGGTTTACCTTAATACTTCTTTTGTAGTTGCAGACGCTTGCAATAGGGGTTAATCATAAGTGGGATGCTTGTCCAAGTAAGGGCAGTACCCAAGCATCAGTCCACCCACATATCAAATTATCAAAGTACCGAACGCGAATCATATGAGCGTGATGAAAACTAGCTTGACGATAATTCCCATGTGTCCTCGGGGGCTCCTTCCTCATTATTAGAAATTGTCCAGGCTTATCCTTTGCTACATAAAGGATTGGGCCACCTTGCTGCACTTTATTTACTTTGTTTACTTGTTACTTGTTACTATTTATCCAATCACAAAACTATCTATCACCTACAATTTCAGTGTTTGCAGAGAAAACCTTACTAAAAACCGCTTATCATTTCCTTCTACTCCTCATTGGGTTCGACACTCTTGCTTATCGAAAGGACTACGATAGATCCCCTACACTTTTGGGTCATCACGATATAGGCAAAAGGTACAGCCAAGGGCAATGCAGAGCTAGACTTCTTCAGTACCATCGTTGTTATCCAACCTTATGGTAAGAGTAAATATAGATCTAATGTGTAGAAAATGGAGAGCAAAGGAAAATAAGCTGTAGAGTGCTGGTACATGAACAACTACCTGTTAATATAAGTACACTGATAAAGGACAACAAGTACTTACAAGAACAATGCAGAGCTAAAAAAATTCATTGGCATTGGATATATTCTACACTAATGTAACCATTCATACAGATCAGATAATTTGGAGCGAACAATTGATAAGCAAGCTATCATGCATACTGCTGTCACATAATGAACCAGGTATGTATGCAAGTACAGTGATACAGGACAACAGGTACTAACAAGAGCAAAGCAGCGGGCAGCATATTTGCGATATCCTGTCGTACTTTTCAAACCGGAATTCTTCTTGGAGCAGATTTCCTGCAAAAAAGATCCATAAGGCACATGCGGAAAGTAGAAGTTCAAATTGTCATGTGATTTCATAGACATTACCTGATCCTAGGAATGAGACCAGTGCATAACAAGGTTTTTCCATTCAATGTCTTCTAAATTTAGCATAGGAGACTTCACCGGAAATTCATTTATAAACTTGCCATCAAAGTGTGATTTCTTCAGGTAACACCGATACTGCTGCAATGCTTCCTTGAAAAGCACAAGCAAGCTTTGGTCGTCATGACTATCTAGATTGACCCTCGCCTACTTACAACAATGTAATGTAAATCATTGATGTGTTCAATCAGCCGAAAACATGAAAATAATAACCATGAATAATAACACTTACATGTAAGTTGGACAGGAAGATGTGAAAATGGTGTTTGTCTTCACTATAGTCTTCCCATGATGGGAATATATGCACATAGTCCCTAACAACATTGAAAGCATTGTCTTTTAAACTGAGAATAACTGGAATGGGGTTCTAATCTGCAGGAATTGGCCGTCTCTGCAGTTGGGATAGGTCTTCGACCGGTGGACTTGCTGTACTTTTTGCTGGAGTGGGATTTTTCTGTGGTACGACTGGTGCTATGGCAACTAAAATCAGTATAACTTTTGCTAGAGTGCAGGTCCTGTGTGGTGGGGCTAGTGGTGTGGCCAGTGAAGTATGGGTACAGTCTGCTGGAGTCGGTCCTACGTTTTGTGTCACTGGTTGTACAACCAATATAAGTGGGGTGCTGTCTGATTTCTCTGGCACCACCACGTTTTTCAAGGACTTTGCTGGTGCTCCTTCAGGTTCAGCAATCACCCTCTTCCTTTTTGATGTCTGATGCAGAAGAACAACATTTGAGTGAAAAAACATGGTATGATGACAGATGGAATATGTATTGATAATGGATGGGCATGGCATCTCGACATATATGATGAGTAAACTAAGCAGATGGCGGTGCAAAAAAGTAGAAGAAATGCAAGACAACATATGCAAGATACGCGCAATCAATAAAACCTTGCCAAATTAGAACAGAGACCTTGATGGGTGAACATGACATGCCATCTGCCTTTGACTCCTCTAGGTTAGAATAGTCATTAGGATCATATTCTGAAGAAGAATCAACAGGTGGGGAGCGTATGAGTTTCATTGCATCCAGAATGGCACTCAATGCCTTGGTGCCAATTTTGTAAGTCATTGGAGTGTTTAGCTTCAAGGGTGGACTGTTGCTAGTGCAACACAAAGCAGCTACACAGATCATAGTGTAGATATAACGGGAAAACTGTAAGTATCGGAGTAAAATCAGCAATGTGGAACTTGCTGGAATATATGTGCTAGTATTGCCGGTATGGCTAGAAAGGCTTTGGATACCATCTCTCTTCAACTGAAGGTGCGGTACTGTTAATATCAGTGTAACTCTCAAAGGCGACATAGCTCCCCACATTTCCTTGCTATTCTTATAGGATTCAAGTGGGCAGGCCACTACAAATCCTATTCCTATGTTTACAAAATCCTATGAATCAAAGAGGCTCGAAGAGTTCAAAGTGTCCATCACAACCGACCGTATAGACCTCTACACTACAAATGTCCCTTCTCATCTTCACTACAAGGAACATACTGTACTACTATCATACTCCCTCTATTCCAAAATATAAGTCTTTGTAGAGATTTCCACTATGGATCACATATAGATGTATCCACATACATTTTAGAGTGTAGATTCACTCATTTTGCTCCATATGTAGTCCATGGTGGAATCTATACAAAGACTTATATTTAGGAATGGAGAGAATACTTATTAAAGTAGAACGGAAGAGGAACATGCTAAAGAAGAGCAAGCATATTTTGGATAATAAAATATTTGTTGCGCAGTGCCCACACATGATGAACCAGAGCGCATGAAGAATGCAAGTCCCTGCTGTCTCTCGACCATTTCAGGCGGTTGGATGAAGATCCTGCATCTCCTAACCCTTCTTCTTCCTCGTCTCTAATTCTTCCCATATAGAACACCGCACGGGCCGCCGGCTAGACCACCGGCCCCCACCGCCTTTGTTGCTCCGCCACCCCCACCCCCCACCCCCGCCCCCACCAGCGTCGAGTTTTCTTCGTTCGGCGAGGCCCCGCCACCGCCCCCCACAACCACCGTCCCACCCGAGCCCCGTTCTTCGCATCGGCGAACTCCGACGAGGTCTGAAAAATCGACTGACGAATTTTGAAATTTAGTCTACTGTGATTTAACTAGTGTGGAATATAAAAGGGGAAAACCATAAGCATTGGGAGTATAGTATTGAGCGTGCCATGGCGGATCTGAAGGTGCAAACCGGACAAAGGAACTTCACAACCAATGTTTGCTTTCAACTAGCAAGTAAGTGATGGACAAGAAATCAGAGTAAAGCAGTGGCGATCTATTTTCTTGCTGCGATAAATAAGTTGAGCAGATACAAAAGAGTACCGCCTATGGTGCGGCGTCGTGTATGCATCTGCTGAGAATTTGACGGTGATGCGGTAGCGATGGCTGTCGGCAGCGTGGAAGCAGATCTAGGAGGGTAGATGGTGGCGACAGGGCGCGGTGGACGAGATGGTCGTAGGAGCAGCACCAGCAAGGTGGACGACAGCGGGGATGAAGGGAGAGGACGGGATGCAAGGATCCCGGTCCGAAGTCGTGGATGAGAGAGGTCGATCTCTTGTAATGGACGGCGGCGTCGGGGTATCAGCTCCGGCATGGTGGAGGAGGACGACGGTGGATGGGGTGGCGGACGGAGGAGGCTGGGGTGGAGAGGGTGTTTTGGCAGCCACGGAGTACTAATAGGGAATTGGAGGTAGACAGGAAGGGGGGAATCATGTCTTCTGGGCGCGCTTGTCTCAAATGCGAGGAAATTTACAAACTTAGCCCCCGTTTCAAATTTCCTACATCACAGCAATATTAGTCGGTTGGGGATAGGACGGTAATCTCGCATACACCGAATATTTGCTGACGAGAGTTTGTTTTGGCGCCCACTGTGTATGAATCCGGGTGAGAGGAAGTTATGTCACGTTTGAGTGAAATTACAAACCTACCCCTATTGAAACCTATAGAAATCGAGCCGATAGGCTTTGCGTGGCAAGGATAGGCAGTAGTGACTTCCATCTCGCAGATTTTGATTCGGGCGGTTACTATGACTTTCCCTGCTTCATTCAAATTTTGTAGAGTGCACGTTTACCATGGCAACTCAATTCGAATCCCATTTGTATTCTATCTTTTTTCGAACAGGATCCATTTTCGATTGGAATAAAATTCTATATACATCATTTTTTATATATACTTCCAAAAGCACAACAAAGAATTCTACTCCTTTATATGTATAATATGATTTACAAATACAATGATCTCAAAATCATAAGGTTGAATTCAAAAAATTTAAACCAAATTATGTTCTACTAAAATGTATGGATCAGTAATATCTACATATTAAATAACATAGATGTGCGTGAATTCATATGAGTATGCATGTTTCATAGATGAATTTTGGTTCGAGTATGGATTACATGTATCATCATCTCGAATGCAAATATTTGAATCCCTTTTATGTTCACTCCTTTCACGCCCATCTCTCACGCATGCATGCTCCTTCATGTAGCTATCACTCTCTTTTCTCCAGCTCACCCGCACGCTCACATCATGTTTCTCCTATCCTCGCAAACATGGTCTCTCGGCGTCTCCCTTGAGAAGTGTCACACTCTCCCTATCATTATACATTACATGGTTTTCATTATCTCTCGCATCTCTACCATTCTCTGGTATAACTAGGTACCTAAGCTTTCTTTTTCACCGCCACACACACAGTCTCCACTCGTCTTTAACTTTGTCTTTCTCTCTATGGGATTCTCTCACACACCCTATATGTCTCTAGATATGACTCATACCACTAAAATTACACACTCTCTCTCTCTCTCCTGTAGACACAACATTTGTTGCGGTCTCCTTTTCGTCTCCATCCCAGACTGACATTATTCATTTGTTTACCAATCAAACAAACTCCCCCCCTCTCTCTCTCACACACACAACTCCTTCTTCCACTCCCCTTCCCGACTACCGTCTCTCTCTCACACACACAAAACTCTCGCTTTCGCACCCCGACTCGTATTTCTCTCACAAACATTTATTGACTAGCCTCTAGATAGGTTTATACACCCGCACACTCGTGCTTCCACTATCGCATACATGTCTCTCTCCCGCTCCTTGTATCTATGTAGATTTTTTTTCCTTCTTGATACACGCCCTCTCGTTCATGCACACACACACTATCGCCTCATTTTAAGCTGATACCTCTTGCACACACACTCTTTCTGTCTTTGTCACACATGCACTCCGTCCTCCTCCTCTCTCCCTCTCTCTCTCTCACACATGGGCTATTTGCAACAACTAGCAAGAAGCCCATCCGTTGCATAGAACATCAAGATGCATTTGTATGAGTAGTTTATCTTGTGGGAGAAAAGGATGAACGAGGGAAGGCCTTATTTGCAAATGTGGAGAGGGGTGTGGGTATCTTTTTGCAAGATTGCCATAGTTTCCTTCCTATCCGTCAGATATAGATCGGACGACCTATATTGTAGGATGGTAGGCACACGATCATCACCGACTATGCTTTTTATAAGAGTAAGGATAAAAAATAGAGTTGGTCATGATGGTGGGCCTGCCATCCTGCAATATAGGCCGTCTGATTTATATCTGACGGATAGGAAGGAAACTATGGCAATTTACCCGCACTCCTCTCCACATTTGCAGATAAGGCCTTCCCTCGTTCATCCTTTTCTCCCACAAGATCTTGATGTTCGATGCAACGCACGAGCATCTTGGTAGTAAGAGTAGAAATTATACATATACCACTTCTCGATTCTTGAAACCAACAACATTCCTCCCTTATCTCATCAAAACTGGCAAAGGAATATATTTTGAGTGAAACATAACATATTTTTTAGTGATATACGTATTTCAAAACTAGACTCTTTTTTCTATCGAATTGGTGAATATGTATTAATCTACTTTGATCGTGTGGCAACACATTGGCACATTGCTAGTAGTTATTATAATTTTTTGGACAACAGGCAAACGGTGGAGTACATATACGAAGAGAAGAGGCGCATGCACGCAGTCAGTCTCTTGTTGTCTTGCCCAGATGTGATTTACGTAAAGGCATCGTTAACAAATAAACCCTAAAACCCTAGGTGCACGATTGCTGCATGCGCGGGTACTCGGTATGTGGTGGAGCGCACTTCTGTAGGAATAGTCAGCTCGTGTGATAATTTGCTCTGTGGGACTTGATGGTCGGGACCACAGGTGAATGACTTGGAGGCGGTGGCTCGCCAGTTGCCATAGATCAAGTAGCCACATTTAAAATATCATTTTTTAGCGGGGTTAAGAGTTCCGATTTTCAATGGCGCGTTATAAGTACTAAGTAGTTTTTAAAACAATTGCTATGGAGCGAAAATGGAATTCATAACTACTACTACGTACCTCCTTGGCATATGGTCGTATGGGTTTATGTTGCGAGATGTTGAACCTGGTAGTTCTAGGGCAAATACTATGGTTTAGATGTTGGTTTTCAGTAATGAAAATCGGAAGGGGGAAACCCTTCTTTGATAAAAAAAAAGCTACTACCTCCGTTCTGGTTTACTAGTCCCCATCGTATTTTGGGTCAAAGTTTGTCCATGAATTTTACTTGTAAATGTGAATGGAAAATGAGGTTTTGTTATACCCAAACAAAAAAGGACTGGAGGGAGTGATTTCTCTAACACGGATGCAACCTCCCATAGCGCAGGCATTGAACCGGCACGCCAGCCAAGAGGCCCCCACTCGCTGCAGGCCCGACTGAACACGCCTCCACGCTGCATGAAGCCGGCTTCAGACTGCCCTTCTTGCCTTCATTGAATCAGCGTGTGTACTGGCAACACGTCCTTCCGCGAGCCGGCCGGCATTTTAGAACACAAAAAATGACCAAAATATAATTAATTACGCATGGTCTTGACTTGTTGTGCTCGCACTGGTAGCAGGAACTAGAGGTTTTCTTTATTTATAACTCTCCTCACATTTTTTTGGCTTTGAAGTGAATCATGGTTGTGGACATTATCTTTGAATGTGCAGATATATGTGAACATGAGTTTGATGTGGAAGTTGAACTTGGACTGCCGGGCTTGCGCGTGAACTATACCAGGTCCAATGCTTTGTCTGTTATTGTTTGGAAAGTAATTGTTGTTATTACATGACCCAAAAAACAATATATTTTGTGCCACATCTGTAGATGCACGAACATCACAACAGGCATGCTGACTGGATAAACATTTGAACCTAGCTATTCTGAAGGAAATTTTGTATTGACAACAGTTTTAGATAGCAGGAGATGCCTACACTACAAAAAAAGACACATCCATGACATTTTGGGCCGAACAATTTTTTTTTCTGTCGTACATATGACACTTCTATGACGATAATTGTGACAAAACCCGGTATCATCATAGATGTGGTGGGCTCCTACTTCTATGACAAAAAATCATGACAGAAAATGGGCTTTTCATCCTGGGCAGGCCGGACACGCAGCTGCATGACATTCTTTGGTCCGTCCATGACGGAAAAAACCATGGTAGAAGCGAGGGGGAGGAAAATTTCGGGGAGTTGCCGGTTACGGTGGGAGGTCGGGGGCCGAGTGATGCGCGTTTCTCTCATACACGTACGTGCGTGTGTGCGAGGCGTTGGCTCTAACTGAACGCAAGCGAGGCGTTGGGCTCTAACTGAACCCGAGCGACTGCACTGCAGGCTACGCGTTACTGAACCTGAGCGATCGATCGATGGCTGTTAACTGAACCCAATCGAGCGATTCCTTCCCTACTGCTGCTAACTGAAGCCGATCGATGTTGCCTCTGGGAT
>NC_057810.1:545947528-545976119 GCF_018294505.1 Triticum aestivum | reverse complement strand
AGGGGTGCCCGTGGAGGGGTGGTTGAACAGGACCCCGTGGTCTGGAGGGCTGGATGAACAGTAGACGGTGGAGGGCTGGATGAACAGTAGACGGTGGAGGGGTGGTTGAACAGTAGCCGGTGGAGTAGCACGCGGTGGAGGCTGGATGAACAGGAGTCCGTGGAGGCTGGAGGAGGTCGACGGTAGCCCGTGGAGGCTGGAGGAGGTCGACGGTGGAGATTAACAGTATCCCGTGGAGTCCCATTTTGCGGTACGCCACACCCCTCCCGATGAACAGGACCCCCATTTCGACCGTAGGAGGTCCGTTTCGTCCGTTTTGCGGTATGCCACAACGCTCCCGATCAACAGGACCCCCGTTTCGACCGTAGGAGGTCCATTTCGTCCGTTTTGCGGTACGCCACACCCCTCCCAATCAACAGGACCCCCGTTTCGACCGTACGAGGTCCGTTTCCTCCGTTCTGCGGTACGCCAGGCCTTGTTTCCATCGCCTGTTCCGTCCAAGCCGGTTGGCTCCCACGCGTTCCATTGCCTCCCGATGAACACAACGCATGTCGTTGCCTCCCGATGAACACGATGCATTTCGTTGCCTCCCCATGAACACGACGCATTCCGTTGCCTTCCCATGAACACGACGCATTCCGTTGCCTCCCCATGAACACGACGACGATGTTGTTTCTCTGTTCCGACCCAGCAATGTACGTATGCGCGAGTAGGCGTTCGAGACCCTGCCCGTATGTACGTACGTGGCTGTATTTTCTTTCTTGCACCTTGGCCACTATATGTACGTGTACATGCTACGTGCACGCCTCTACTACGACACGTGCGCGCCTCTACATCCACCAGTATATATGTATGTACACGTTCGCGACCAGAATGACAACGCTACGCACGCTTCGACCAGGTGGGTCCCGACTGTCAGGCATTTTTCTTTGGCTGCGAAGATGTAGCTGGTGGGTCCCAGCAGTCAGGGGGCGAATCGTTTTTTTGCTCGGATGCACTTCCTTGCATGCGAAGATGTAGCTGGTGGGTCCCAGCAGTCAGGGGGAAATGTTTTTTTCATAAAATACGGTGGCCCATCTAGTGGGTCCCCGCTGTCAGGTGGAGGAATAATTATTTTCCGCGTAATAAGGAGGCACTTCCTTGCTGCGGCCGTGGACCCAGCTGTCAGCCTCTCCACATACAGTCCACGTCCGATGGAAGTTGTTCCTTGACCACGTTGACCACACCGCACCGAGAGCACTAGGGCGGTGGACGACGGCAAGGCCTAGGATGGGGACGACGTGGAGCCGGGGAAGACGCGGAAGTGGAAGCCCGCGCGAAGAGGAGTACGAGGATTCACTGGTTCAGCTGCGGTGTGAGGCTGCCGTCACCGCAGGGCCTGGCCAGCGGTGGGAATAGTAGGGCGGTGAAGCCTCTGCGGCGGCACATCCGGCCACGGGAGGCAGGAGCATGCAGCACGACCAGCGCTGCTTTGGGCGGCTGGAGCAAGAAGGCCAGAGGTTGAAGAAGCACTACGGCCGTTGGATGGACATCGTATGGTCACTGGAGCTAGAATCGTTTATATTGACTACGTTGACAAAGCTCTCCGTTCCTGTCAACTTAGTAGGCCCACAAGTCAGCCTGCCACTATACTAGGTCCCAGCTAACAGGGGGAGTATTCTTTTTTTTCTGCGTAATAAGGAGGCACTTCCTTGCGTACGAAGATATAGCTATTGGGTCCGAGTTGTCAGCGGCGGTAACGTTTTTTCGCGAAATACAAAGGCCCTTTCGGTGGGTCTGAGGGAGTCCCGGACTAGGGGGTGTCCGGATAGCCGAACTATCATCATCGGCCGGACTCCAAGACTATGAAGATAGAAGATTGAAGACTTCGTCCCGTGTCCGGATGGGACTTTCCTTGGCGTGGAAGGCAAGCTTGGCGATACGGATATGTAGATCTCCTACCATTGTAACCGACTTTGTGTAACCCTAGCCCTCTCTAGTGTCTATATAAACCGGATGGCTTTAGTCCATAGGACGAACAACAATCATACCATAGGCTAGCTTCTAGGGTTTAGCCTCCTTGATCTCGTGGTAGATCCACTCTTGTAACACACATCATCAATATTAATCAAGCAGGATGTAGGGTTTTACCTCCATCAAGAGGGCCCGAACCTGGGTAAAACATCGTGTCCCTTGTCTCCTGTTACCATCCGCCTAGACGCACAGTTCGGGACCCCCTACACGAGATCCGCCGGTTTTGACACCGACATTGGTGCTTTCATTGAGAGTTCCTCTGTACCGTCACCATCAGGAAGGATGCCTTTTCCCGTCTTTAAAGACGGCACCGTCGTCAAGGGAGCTTTGGCCGCTGGCCAGACTATCCGGCTAGGCAGTTTTCTTATGACCGCCTGTTCGGCCACCGCTCCGACAATGACCTCTCAGGTCATTAAAAGCGATCTTCACGTCAGCTCGGAATTCGCCGAGCAGCTAGATCCGATTGAGCTCTCCTCCGTAAATGAGCTCTTGGATCGCATCGCCGCCCTGGGAGTCGCTACCGACTACGATTAGATTGGGCTTAAAACCGATCTGGGAGAAATTAACTCTCCCCAGGTTACCCACCACGTTGTTGTGGTAGAGGAACAATGCGGCGACTCTTCTTCTATGTTAAAAACCAACTATGTTCGGATTCCCGATCCCTCCATGCCGGATTTCCGCGGAGGGACGGACGCTAATCGAATACTGAACCTAAAGTCAGGCATCGGACCAGATTTGTTGGAAAGCGTCCAGCAAACCAAGCTTCCGAATCCGGAAGCTTCTTGGCCTTTGAGCCTCAGATCGGGCGGGGTTCCGAACTTGATTCCACCCGCCCACCCAAACATAAGCGATCTATCTCAAATACGGCAAGAGCCCGATGAAACAGTACATCATTACTGGGCCAGATTCCTCCTGGTTATGAACAGGATAAAGGACTGCCGTGAAGAAAGCGCGATTTCAATCTTCTGCAACAATTGCACGGACAAGGGAATCATAAACGCCATCAGTCGTCGCGAAGTTACATGCTTTGTCGACCTAGCGACCATTGTACAAAAATACTGCGCGATGGAGAGTGCCTGGAAAACCGAAACTAGGTTTTGGGACAATCCGTCCCTGAATACAACCCCAGTCCGAATTAAAAGGGTGCGTCATACTCAAGCACCTGGGTTAAAAACCAAAAAGCAAAAAACCCCTAAAGGGTACGGAACCGTACTGGAGGGATGGCTCAACGGACCCTGCAAAATCCACAGTACGGAGGGCGCCACTCCAACACATAGCCTTCGAGCATGTTGGATATTATGGCAGGTGGCCAAAAGTGGCGAAGGCTTTTTAGCCCCGGGCAACCAGCCCAGCAGCACCAGTACGGTATTAACAGTCTTCGAGACTTTCGCATCAAATAACATGCGGGAACGAACAATCCGCAGCCTCGCTGAAGTCTACCAAGTAGCAACAACAAATCCATGGAGTGACACGGCTATCACCTTCAATCCCAGTGACGAACCTAAATTCCGAACAGCTAGAGCACTAGCCGCATTGGTCCTCAGTCCGATAGTGGACGGCTTTCATCTTACCAAGGTACTCATGGATGGCGGCAGCGGATTAAACCTCATCTACAAAGAAACTCTTCAAAAAATGGAAATTGACTGGAGCCGCATCGAGCGGAGCAGCACAACCTTCAGGGGAATAATCCCTAGTCGAGAAGTACGCTGCACAGGAAAAATAACACTAGATGTAGTGTTCGACTCGCCGGACAATTACAGGTCCGAAGAGGTCACATTCCAAGTGGCCCCATTCGGCAGCGGATATCACGCTTTGTTAGGGCGAGAGGCATTCACAATCTTCCAAGCTATACCCCATTACGGGTACATGAAGCTCAAAATGCCCGGACCCAATGGAATAATCACTCTCGCCAATGATCCAGATACAGCACTACACGCTGAAAATAAGACAGCCGCACTGGCCCTAGAGGCATTATCCGAAGCCCTAGCGGCAGAGGAACTAACTGTGCTGCGCTCAACGGTGGATAGGGACGATGTGATACTTGACAAGAGGTCCAAGTCCACCTCTTTCAAACCAGCAGACGAAATAGTCAAATTTCAGGTCCATCCAACGGACGCCACAAAGACGGCATCCATTGGGGCACAATTAAATCCTGATGTAGAAGCCGCACTACAAGAATTCCTCCGGGAAAATTGGGACATTTTTGCCTGGCACCCTTCAGACATGCCAGGAATCCCACGCAGGCTGGCAGAGCACAGCCTAAATATCCTAAAAGGATTCAAGCCAGTCAAACAAGCTCTTCGGCGATTTTCCGAACCCAAAAGACAGGCAATGGGAGAGGAGCTAGCTAAGCTCTTAGAAGCCGGATTCATCAGAGATATCAAACATCCGGACTGGCTAGCCAACCTAGTAATGGTACCAAAAAAGGACAAATCCTGGCGCCTCTGCATCGATTTTCAAAGACCTTAACAAGGCCTGTCCAAAGGACCCTTTCCCTCTCCCTCGCATCGACCAAATCATCGATGCTACCGCAGGGCAAGATTCATTGTGCTTCCTCGACGCATACTCCGGATACCATCAAATCAAGATGGCAGAAAAAGATCAGGCCGCAATGGCATTCATTACTCCATATGAGCCATTCTGCTTCAACACAATGCCCTTCGGACTCAAAAACGCCGGCGCAACATATCAGCGCATGATTCAGACATGTCTAGCTACCCAGATAGGCAAAATAGTAGAGGCATACGTAGACGATGTGGTCGTCAAGAGCAAACACGTCGAAACTCTAGTAGATGACTTGAGGGTGACATTTGACAACCTCCGAGCATATGACATTAAGCTCAACCCGGAAAAATGTGTCTTCGGAGTACCAGCCGGAAAGCTTTTGGGCTTCATTGTATCCGGTAGAGGAATTGAAGCAAACCCAACCAAGATCCGAGCTCTGTCACAATTGGATATCCCAAAAGACCTCAAGCAAATACAAAAACTTACTGGGTGCGTAGCGGCTCTAAGCCGCTTCATCTCCCGTTTGGGAGAAAAGGCTCTGCCCCTCTATCGCCTCCTCCGGCGCACCGAACACTTCAAATGGACGGACGCCGCCATAGACGGACTCGAAGAAATCAAGGCCATACTGGCAACAAATCAGGTCCTGGCCGCGCCCAACCTGGGAGAACCTATGTTATTATATATCGCAGCAACACATCAAGTTGTCAGCGCGGTACTCGTCGTCGAACGAGAAACAGAAGGGCACAGATTCCCTCTTCAAATACCAGTGTACTACGTATCCACTGTCTTAACTCCATGAAAGTCCCGATACCCACATTATCAAAAGATAGCGTATGCGGTGTTCATGGCATCCCGGAAGCCGCGACACTACTTTCAAGAGTGTTTCATAACGGTGGCCTCCGAAGTACCTCTCAACGATATTATAAACAATCGCGATGCAACGGGTAGGATTGCAAAATGGGCCATTGAGCTCTTACCATTTGACATAACCTACAAACCATGGCGAGCTATAAAATCGCAAGTTCTGGCTGACTTCATCGCTGAATGGACCGAAGCCGAACTCCCTAAAGAGTACGGCGCATAGTCCAATTGGATCATGCATTTCGACGCATCCAAAATGTTGGCTGGCTTGGGGGCTGGCGTCGTCTTGACGTCCCCAACTGCAGACACAGTCCAATATGTACTTCAAATAATGTACATGGACTCCAACAATGCAGCCGAATACGAGGCCCTCCTGCACGGCCTCCGGATGGCAATCTCCATGGGCATTCAACGCCTAGAGGTGGGCGGGGATTCAAACCTCGCAATATCCCAAGTAAATGGAGACTTTGACGCCAAAGATCTGAAAATGGCAGCTTACCGCAACGCCGTCCTAAAAATGTCAGCTCGGTTCGAAGGACTCGAATTCCACCATGTAGCCCGGGATAATAACCAGGCAGCAGACGTGTTAGCACGCATCGGTGCAAAACGCGACGCCGTCCCTCCAAACATCTTCCTGGAACGGCTCTTTAAGCCATCCGTATTATGGGAAGAGGAGTCCGGAAATAACAATCCGGAGCCAGCTGCAGCACCTAACTCAGACGATTCTGACACAATCGGCGGCTCAGCAAATGAAATAACACCTTCAGCCCACGAAATAATGGCAGTAATTGCCCCGTGGACGGAACCATTCCTAGCCTACTTAATTAGGCAGGAACTTCCCGAAGACCAAAATGAGGCCCGCTGCATAGTTCGGCGATCTAAAGCCTAAAAGGTCCATGAGGGAGAACTTTATAAGAAAATCACAACCGGAGTCCTTCAAAGGTGTATCTCCGAAGAGGAAGGGCGTAATCTCTTGGCTGAAATTCACGCCGGACTCGGCGGGCACCACGCTGCAGCCCGGGCCCTTGTAGGCAAGGCCTTCCGTACAGGATTTTATTGGCCGACAGCCTGGGCAGATGCTCAGGACTTAGTCCAACGATGCGTCGGTTGCCAGCTCTTTGCTAATCAGAGCCACATGCCACCCACCGCCCTCAAAACAATACCCATCACCTGGCCGTTCACGGTCTGGGGGCTTGACATGGTTGGACCCCTTAAAGGGGGAACCCACAAGCACAAATACTTATTGGTCATGGTGGACAAATTCACCAAATGGATTGAAGCCAAGCCGGTTAAAACGGCCGAATCCGAACCTATGATATATTTTATATCCGGGTAGTACACCGTTTTGGCGTCCCCCACAGCATCATCACTGACAACGACATGAATTTCATGGACGACGAGGTTAAACTCTGGTGCAAAAATATGGGCATCAAGCTCGACTACGCTTCAGTCTATCACCCCCAAACTAACGGCCAAGTCGAGCGAGCAAATGGTCTAATCATGAGCGGCATCAAACACAGACTAGTGAGGTCCCTCAAGGAATCTAACACGCACTGGGTAGAGGATCTCGACTCCATACTCTGGGGGCTGCGGACCACGCCAAACCGAACTACCGGATTCACACCATTTTTTATGGTGTACGGCGCAGAGGCAGTTCTGCCCTGCGATATAATTCATGACTCACCTCGCGTGCGCATGTACGAAGAAAGAGAAGCCGAGCTGGATCGGCAGGACAGTTTGGACGCCTTAGAGGAGGAGCGGGACGTGGCAAAAGCTCGTTCTACATTTTATCAACAGCAGGCTCGAAGGTATCAAAGCAGAGAAGTACGGGCCAAAGCTTACAATGTTGGCGAACTTGTTCTACGCCCGCCGGACAAGAAAAAGGACAAACTTAAGCCCAAGTGGGAAGGTCCCTTCATCATCGAGCAAGTCCTAACCGGCGGAGCATACCATCTACGCAACACATCTGACAACCGACTCGAGCCGAACCCATGGAACGCAGCCCGTCTCCGAAGATTCTACGCCTAACGCTGGACTCAGAGTTCGTCTCACTCCTCCATCCACCTTTTTACATTTTCACTGTCTCTTGTCCCCCTCCTTCCTCCCACTTTTTTTCCAATACCTTGGATAGGCTGATTTGTGCATTGTTCGCACACACTTGATGTGCTCCTAGCACTCATTATACCTGGGGGCTTCTTTAACAGAAGCTTAATTATACGGGCTTCATGCCCAACACATGTGTCATACTTACGCATGTACCTTTTATTCACCATTATATGCATCGATATGACTTACGTTTTGGCCAAGCTGGGTTGCCTGGCTCCTGTGCTTACCCCTACATTCCCGATTGTTCGGCTAGGAAGTAAAGGGAGCACCTCCGTGATTGTTACTGCCGGGTCAGCCGGATGTGTACCTCAGACTGGGTGAAGTCGAAAGCTAGCGTTCTTAAGAGAATATTCGGTCGGTGACTTGAAACATGATTTATTACTTACTTATTTATTTTCCCCCAGATGCTTTTTCTGCTATTTTCGCAGTCCGGACATGCACTTTAGGGCATGCCTCCCAGGGAAAGGAACCATTAACGGAACTATTCTCCCTGGAAGATGTTTCTTACTAACCATCTAATATAACATAGCTAGTTGGGCACTTGTCTGATAAAGAAATTATGACCCCGACGCCTTGTCTCCACGCATGCCCCAGTTCTTCTATAACCGTAAGGGTATTCGGACACACTCCGGACTGTTGGGTCCCGAGGTTGAAGCGAAAAGGTCCGCAAAGACAAACGATCTACAATCCGGCTAGAAGGCATTTTACATGTCATTTCAAATTACATCGTCAAACTGACTGATTGTACTCCTCTTCAATCCCATCGAACAGGTTGTCTATTTACAGTCCTATTGGGAATATTTCGCAGCCAGTTCTACTTGGCCGTACATCAAGCTCACAGGGATCTCCTTCCCATCAGGCCCCGCAGGTCCGACCTCGGCCATGTGGTTTGGGTCAGCCTTCGGGTACCGCGTCTTCACCATGGCCCAGGCCTCCCTGGTGCCCTGACAGCAGGCCGATATCTTCCACAGACGGAGGTGTCTCCGTGCTCCTTGAAGCTTCTCAGCAAGCCCACCAAGGCCCTCGAGTTGGGAGACGGATGGCCATAAAGCCTGAACGACGCCACTCATCGCCTGCCGAACACGTTCGAGCAGTTGCACCAGCTCGGGAACTTGGTCACCCGTTGAACCAGGCATTTCCTCCGCAGGGCGACCTGAGAGCACACCTAAAGACACATTTCTGTCAATCGACTTTCTCGCCGAATTCTTCTTTTCAAAGGAATTTGCTCAAGCACTTACTATAAATGCCGCGACGAAGCCGCTGATTCTCCTTCACGGAGCCAGACAACTGGGCCCGAACACCTTTCAGCTCTTCTCCGAGCTGGGTGTGGGCATCTTGGAGCTTGTTTCTCTCCTGCTGCACCTTCATAAGCACCCTCTCGCCGGCCTTTAGCTGATGCAGTAGCTGTTGCTTGTCCGGATCTAGTCCGGCGCCCTCTACAATATTATTGTCAGATTTACGCACACGCCACACTTTGTTAACTACTTATCTTTTTGAAGTGCGTATTACCAGCGGGTGTCTCTGTGGCTCCCCCTGTGGTGGCTAGTGCGGCCTCAAGTTGGGCCTTGCACTCTTGGAGCTCCTTGGACAGGTGGGTATTCTTCTCTGTAAGATCCTGCATAATAAATGATCCTTAAATCAGTTATTTTAACTATTTTAAGTCTCGGGAGCTACTAGCATATATAACTATTAAAATTACTTACCCGTATGTCCTTCACATACTACTCTGTGGCTTTGGTTAAACCATCTTGAGCAGCACGGAGGTGCGCGTTTCCCGCATCAAAGACATTCAACGCCTCCAGGGAGAAACACGCGTCACGAAGAACTGTCCGGTGACGCCTGTGATTCATGGCGCTCTCCACCTCAGACCGGGTGGCGGACAGCCTGTCAGCATCCTCCGTCGGAGGAGCATCCGGCTCTTGCCTTATGTTCGCCTCCACTTCCGGACCACGCGATGGAGCATGGCTGGCGGAGGCTTGATTGGCAACCTCTCCGGATACTGTCCGACGAGCGCTCTTTCTCCTGGAAAAAGTTATGAGAATTAATATAGGGATCCTTCCCTTAAAAACAACGATGCGCCGTACCGTTGCGGTGAAATTTCGATTTGCGTCGCACTCCTCTTCCGCCTGCTGGGCCGAACTGACCCTTGCTGGTCAGCCGTCGCAGGTTCGGCTTCCCGCCTTAAAGGCACCTCCTGTGATGCACCATCAGTATAGGATGGTCAGAATTGAGCACGGATCAAATGATGGTGTCAAGACCTCGGTCGTAGTCACCTGGGAGGCCGGGAACAAACCGGGGTAGTCAGCCGTAATGGCGACTAGAGCATAGTCCATGCTAAGTTGGTGGAACACCCCGTCAATTAGCTCCACCTTTATGTCCGGATCCTCTTCGGAGGTCAGGTCAAGGGATCATTCCGGATCCTCGGGCTATGGAGCTAGGCTTCGTATGCCCTCCACGTCCCGGCGCAGCTCCTGCATCGAAATCACAAAGTAAAATACTTGACTTTGGAAGTATGGATCGGGTAGATAAACGTACGCTTACCCAGCTCCGAGGGTTATTCATGGAGAATCCGTTCAATGGATTCGTGCGGAGAAAGTCCTCCTCCTCCCCCTTGTACAAGCCAGACAGGATCTTTGCCAGATCGGCTGTTGAGCTCGGCCCTTTTCGGCCATGATGGGTGGCGTCGTCTTCCCCGTTGAAATCCCACATAGGGTGGCCCCTATATTGGAGTGGTTGCACCCCTCGCATAATGCACGTGGCCATGATTCCAATCATGGTCAATCCGGAGTGGGCCAGTAACCTAATCCGGCCCATCAGATAATGGACGCTCCCATCCTCCTCCCGTTGAGGGCTCCGCGGGCGCCAACTCAGGCGTTTCTTCAAGGGAGCATTGCTGAACACCGGGAGGCCGATCCGAACTGGATCCGGCAGAGGGGCGTCCTCCATGTAGAACCATTCCGAAGGCCAGTCTTCGAACACCTTCTTCGGGGTGCCGGATAGATATCCGGTTCCAGCGATGCGCCATATTTCGGCTCCGCCCACTTGATATATCGACCCCTCATAGGAACGGGGTACGAGGCAAAACAATCTCTTCCACAGCGCAAAATGGGGCTCGATGCCTAGGAACAGCTCGCAAAGAGCTACAAAGCCCGCGATGTGCAAAATGGAGGCAGGTGTGAGGTGGTGAAGCTAGAGTCCATAGAACTCCAGGAGCCCCCGGAGAAACGGGTGTATGGGAAATCCGAGTCCCCTTATTAGATAAGGGACGAAGCATACCTGCTCTCCTTTGGAAGGGTTGGGGACGCTCTCCGCCTGCTTTCCACCCTTGAAGGTGGCCAGTCCGGCTCGAACCGGAACCATGAAAGCTGGGGGAAGATATCCCTCGGTTTGGAGACTAGCTCGCTGTGTGGAACTGAGCATCTCCCCCAATCTCCTGGCTTAGGGTTGGGAGCGCGAGAGGAGGAGCCGCGTCGACTATCCATGACGGAATGGATTTTTGTCAGAGGCGCTTCAATGAGAACTTGCGGATGGAGGATGGTGTGAGATGGATCTAGATCCTTGCCTCTCTTATAGGCGGCTCGTTCGCACGGCTAGGGGGTAAAATGTAAAAATACCCTTGCTTTTCGCATTCATACGACACGTGGAAGAAGGCCATTATTGGGCGTAGAAGCCAAAGAGCACAACATTTATAAGGAAGCCGGACACTATTCGAGAGGAACATGAAGTTTGAAGGAGAACCCGCCTTGCAACGCCGAAGACAATATACGCGCCGAACTCGTCGTCGCTGAAGCCCGGTTCGGGGGCTACTGAGGGAGTCCCGGACTAGGGGGTGTCCGGATAGCCGAACTATCATCATCGGCCGGACTCCAAGACTATGAACATAGAAGATTGAAGACTTCGTCCCGTGTCCGGATGGGACTTTCCCTTGGCGTGGAAGGCAAGCTTGGCGATACGGATATGTAGATCTCCTACCATTGTAACCGACTTTGCATAACCCTAGCCCTCTCCGGTGTCTATATAAACAAGATGGCTTTAGTCCATAGGACGAACACCAATCATACTATAGGCTAGCTTCTAGGGTTTAGCCTCCTTGATCTCGTGGTAGATCCACTCTTGTAACACACATCATCAATATTAATCAAGAAGGACGTAGGGTTTTACCTCCATCAAGAGGGCCCGAACCTGGGTACAACATCGTGTCCCTTGTCTCCTGTTACCATCCGCCTAGACGCACAGTTCGGGACCCCCTACCCGAGATCCGCCGGTTTTGACACCGACAGGGTCCCTGATGTCAGGTGGAGGAATCATTATTTTGCGCGTAATAAGGAGGCATTTCCTTGCGTGTGGCCGCGGACCCAGCTGTCGGCCTCTCCAGGTACAGTCCACTTCAGATGCATGTCAGTCGTTGACCACGCTGACCAGGTCGCACCGAGAGCACCAGGGCGGTGGACGACAGCGAGTCCTAGGAAGGGAACGACGCGGAGGTAGGTAAGACTCGGAAGTTATTTCCCACACGGAGGGGAGTACGACTGTACGAGGGTTTACTGGTTTGTCTTCCGTCGCTAGAAAATAACAGCAGGTGTGGGTGAGTAGAGGGATGTCCAGGCCAGGGATGGGAGTATGGTGGGGCGGTGAGGCCTGCGCGGCAGTAGAGCCGGCCGCGGGGAGGAGGGAGCAGGCAGTCCCGCGGGCACTTGTTTGAGTGGCTGGAGCAGGAAGAGCAGAGATTGAAGAAGCACGATGGCCGTTGGATGGCCATCCATAACTCACTGCTTTTGCGTCAACCTTTTTTTAGGAAAGCCTCAAATCTGTGGAAAACAGCATACATCCCATCTGCCATTGTTTCTAATAATTTACAGCCCATTTGCTAATTCTTAAGGTTTTTTGGAGCCCATATTATTTTTGTTAGCATTACAGCCCATATTATGGCCACGGTTAAAAAATTATACGAAATTTTGCATATTTCGGTGCGGTCCGAACTGTTTTTAATCCCGAAATTTCGACTCACATTCAAACTAATTTTAAAAATAAATGTATATCAATATAAAATCCAACAAAATCTCCACGCATAATAATTAATGTAATTTAAAATCTCAAAATAAAAAAAAGATATTTGAAACTAATTGCCGGTTTGATGTGTTTTAAAAATGTACAACCCATTTCTCATTACTGATGGGCCATTTTCTCGGCCAGCCGAATGAAAGCTCTCCTCGTCTTGAAAGATTTGCAGCACAACAGTCCTGACAAAGCGACTTACTTGGCAAATCACAAAAAAACTGGGATGTGGCCGTGGACCCAGTTGTCAGCCTCTCCACGTATAGTACTCTTCTGATGGAATGTCATTGACCACATTGACCACGCCGCGCCGAGAGCACGAAGGCGGTGGATGACGGCGAGGCCTAGGAAGGGGACGACACGGAGCCGGGAAACACACGGCAGTGGATGACCACACGGAGAGGAGTACGAGGGTTCACTGGTTCGGCTGCGGTGTGAGGCTGCCGTCGCCGCAGGGCCTGGATAGCGGTGCAAGTAGTAGGGGGCGATGAGGCCTCAATGGCAGCATTGCCAGCCACTGGAGGCAGGAGCAGGCGGTCTCCCCGGCGCTGGTTTGGGCGGCTGGTGCAAGGAGCAGCGATTGAAGAAGCAGCAGGACCGTTCGATTCAAATCCAATGGTTACTGCTGCTAGAATCGTTTGTTAACTAAGCTGACAAGCCCTGCGTACGTGTCAACTTAGTAGGCCCACAAGTTAGCCTCCCAACCGGTGCGCCCCAGATGTCAGTGGGAGGAATCATTTTTTTCGCGTAATAAGGAGGCAGTTGATTGTGTGCGGCCAGGCCTGCGGATGGAGTAGGGTGGGCCGGGGAAGCCTGCGCGGCATCACAGCGGGCCACAAGAGGAGGGAGCAGACAGTCCCACCGGCGCTAGTTTAGGCGGCTGGAGCAGGAAGATCAGAGATTGAACAAGCACGTCGGCCGTTGGATGGACATCCAACACTCACTGCTGCTAGAATCGTGTGTTCACTGACAAAGCCTTGCGTAAACAAGTCAGCCTCGATATCTGTGGCGTGTACAACCCATTTGCTATTATTTTTATAATTTTTACTCATTGTCTAATTCATATGGAATTTATTGCAGCCCGTTTTCCATTTTTAGAATTGCTGGCCATTTTCTGGTCAGTACCAGGGTCAAAAAATTAACTAAATATGTGGGAAATTTTGAAAATTCGCAAATTTTTGCTGGGGAACAAAATATTCTTAATCCAAAAATTAATAGCCATACTAAAACAAATTTAAAAATAAATTAGTACTATGTCATGTTAAATCCAATGAAATACGTATAAGATATCGATGAAGAACAAAAACAAAAAAAGAAACTAATATCCCATTTGATATAATTTTTTTGGAATTTTCAACCCCTTTTGATATTACTTTTAACAGACATTGATCATGCTCTTTGGCCAGGACGGAATGCATCCCTCCTCATCTTGAAAGATTTGCAGCCCAGTAATTCGGAGAAAACAAATAGGCCTAGCTTGGGTATTCTTCAAAAAGAAATACTGGGCTACCTATGTTCCCAAAGAACTGGTGCATGAGCATTTATCTTTATTTATTTATTTACTTATTTATGTTTAGGGGACCATGAGCATGTACCTGGGCCGGATTCATGTGAGAGCCTCCCTTCCAGTTAATTATCGGCTTCTCTATTGGGCCTTGATCAGTGGGCTGCATGTTATCAACAAGTGGAAAATGTGTTCCGTACGAAAAATAGTATGAGCTACGTACGGTACGGGTCACTAAAGGATCGAACCATGCAATGACTTCCAAAACATTGTGTTTGTCGTTCTAACAACACATTTATTCAACCAACAGATGAAATATACTACTGATTGTACATTGAAAACAGCAGCAGCAACAACCAGGGCTGGGGGTGCAACAGAAGCAGTAAGCAGGCTAGAAGAGTGAAGACGCAACTCTCTCTTCCAAACCAAACATCAGCCATCATTACAAAAGGGCTACCAAAAAAGAACAAGTGTATGCATCAAACTAAATAAAGATCCTACTACACCAAGTGTACGCATCTAACTAACTGGCTCAGTTAGATGTTACTATTTATTAAGCTGTGGAGATTGGCTGACGGCTTGAACTAGATGGGTGCCTGACGGGGGAAACTCCAGTCAGCAGGTCGAAGTCTGATACTTGCGACCCTCTCTCCTACTTTGGGCTGCAGAGCATGGCGGCACATATCAAGGTATGGTGCATGCAGAGACACATGGTACGTTGTGTACACATAGTTTTGCCCGATGAACGAAACCGCATTGCCATCATGATCCTTGCCATCGGTTATCTCCTGGTTAATCGGATAATTCAGTCCGACAAAAAGAGAGCGTGTACCAAGGCTATTTACCAGCCTCCAGCCAAAAATTCATGAAGGCCCAGAGAAGCTGGGATCCTGCTCAAAGACCTTGCAGTGACTGTGATTGTATTCCGCGAAACAACACGTCCGGTACGTGCGAATGCTCATCAATCTGTCGCCATCGTCTGATCGAGCCAGGAACCACCTACAACTGCCATGCCGCTTTTCTTTGAAAGGTTCTGGGATTAGGAAGGGTAGGGACACCAGGCAGCCTACAACATCATATCAAGTTGGATTCAGATAAAAAAAGGGCTCTTGATTTAGTCAATCTTAAGATCAGCATGTTATGAGCATGAATATTTTTTCAGTAAATGTTGACAGTAATATAAGCAAGCCATCATGATATCATAGGAAAGTAACATACTGTTGTTACAGCCGTTTGTATCGATGACTGGAGTAGGCCAGCAATACGTCCAGCCATAGAAGGAGTCGACAGCATAAATGAAGCCCTTGTGTTCAATGGCATCAGAGAACCATGGAGGATGTATGATCCTGCGATGGACATGCATATTTATCCACTTACCGCAGTCACCTGTCGGATAGGCGAGACCGCGGTTGAAGAACGCAATTAGCCTGAAGTCTTTATAATTCGCAGATCTTGTGGGCACTTGGCAGATTACAACCTTGAGCAAATCAAACTTGGTATCATGTTGGCTACTGTAAGATTCCGAGTATTCTGGGCCGCGGTGCCAAAGAAGTGCAGTGTTAATCAAAGGAAGGGGGGTCAATCGCCGGGTGTAGACCTCCATGAGCATCCAGCTGCCGCGACCGTCGACGAGCACCATCCAAGACGTCTTCATGCCGACCCAGTACATACCGTCAATGTAGTTGAGGCTGACGGGGATCGGATCGCAGTCAAGGGGGTTGATGCTCGCCACCCTATGATCCTTATGCTACGTGACATGTTGTTTCTGAAGATCAGGCAGCATCAGCAAGCAAGGAGCTGGCTTAAAAAGCTCCGGCCTGAGGGCTTTGAGTAAATGGTACAGCCCCGACGAGCACGCGGCGAGCGGCATGGTACTGAGATTGTCCACACGCGAAACAATGAGCTTGATTACCTTTGTGGGGAGCGAATTCTAGCCACTCTTTTGGCAGACGCTGCTCGGTTCTGCCATTGTTAGTGCTTGGGTTTCGGACGAGGGGGGGGGAGGCGCCTTAGCGGGGATGGAAGATTGGATGAGATTATGTGCGGACAAAGATGGAGAAGGGAATATGTGATGCGGGAAGTGGACAGGTGATGATGACTACAGCATGCTACTTGACTTACGAGACACATGTAGGGTCATGTCGATGCCCGACAACTTGCTTGAGTGATCACAGTACCGATACTCCCTACAGTGCTATGCCCTAACTTGCTTGAGTAGAGTAGTAGAGTAGGACTCTGATCTACTAGTAGCATCGGAGGAGTAGTATATTCTAATCTAAAATAGTTACAAACTTCAATGCCCGAGCGTGGAACGACTACAAACCGTGCTCAAAGACCGTGTCTACGTGGTGTTTGGACTTATATGCACAAAAATAGCAAGATACCCGTGCATTGCACGACACACCATCATCACCAACTCGGTTTTTTCTCTACTCCTACTCCTATAAAAGACTCAGTTGGTGATGATGGAGGCGAGGAGGCGTGTTCAGCCGGGCGTGCAGTGGACGGCGCAGCACTATTCAATTTGTTATAAAAAACAAAGAAGAGTAGTAGAGATAGAGACATAGGGAGGAGCGCGAGGTTGTGCGAGATAAGGATGAATGAGGCAAGGCCTTATCTCTAAATGTGGAGAGAGGTGCGGGTATCTTTTGTAAAATTGTCATAGTTGGCTTTCTATCTGTCAGATATAGATCGGACGGTCTATATTACAAGATGGCAGGCATACCATCATCACCAACTCGGTTTTCTATAAGAGTAGATATACCCCCTCTGTTCCTAAATATAAGTCTTTGTAGAGATTCTAGTAGTTGGACTACATACGGAGCAAAATGAATGAATCTAAACTTAAAATGCATCTATATACATCCGTATGTGGTTTAAAGTGAAATCTCTACAAAGACTTACATTTAGGAACGGAGGAAGGTAGATAGATAGAGACTAGGGAGTACTAGTAAGGACACCATCTACTGCTTCATGTACTACTCCTGCGCTCCATTAGGCGGCCGCAACGTCCCCTACAGCCACTCCCTCCTGTGCTACATTCGGCGGGCGATGTTGAAATTTGGGGAGCGCACTCTCGTGACTGCTGGCAGCCACGACTTCACCAATGACGACTTCTTCCCCGACCTCGGCAACCTCTTCCTCAACCACATGGGCGACAACCTCAACGCCAACGGTGCTACTCCCGTTGCACCGTATGTGTTTCTATCCTTCCTGTTCAAAATCGTGGTAGAATTCATGTTTCTACTCTGTATCCTACTACTATGCTAGTCCACATGATTGGTTTCATCTCTGTTATAGCCGTCAAGATTTATTTTGTGCTTATTCGGATTAAATCTCGTAGTAACTTGCTCATATATTCAACTGCCACAACGTCCCCTACAGCCACTCCCATTTCATGGACGGCCTAGTCGATGCCTCCAAGGAGCCCTTCGTCCACTGCTATGAGTGCCCGATGTGGTTTGGTGGCTCGCCGACGGACGTGGTGCATCACCACACAGATGCGTGCAGCGGTCACTGCTGGCCCTTGGCGGAGAACATCAAGTATGGGACGTGCTACCCGTTCACCATGCCGAAGTCGTTGGAGGATCACCGCCACCTGCTAGTCTCGGAGGACGGCAGCATCTTCCTCTTGATCGTGGGCACCGGCGAGGCCTGCGCAGGCTGCCGCCCCATCTCTGTAATGTGCGTCAGGGGCGACGTCGCTGACGCTGACACTGACACGAGGCCGATGTACGGGTGCGTGGTCAGTGTTACTACCCCTCCGGGTCGCGTGGGCGGCGACACCGGCCTCATCGGACGGACTTGGACTCTGGGCAGCTAGGACTATCCCGCCAACGTGGACTTGGAAAACCCATGGCATCCTTTACCCGCTGACGCGGTGCACGGGGACTCCAAGGAGGTTCACCTGGACATACGCATTATCAAGTTAAATGTTGATCATTAGTCTTCGCTCAATGTAATCCGCTGTCTAAGCATGTGGAGAATTCCATGCAGGATCTTGCTCTATTGGAGTATCGCGCATGAATAAAAGTGTATCTGTTTATGGTTTAGTCTAGAATCTTCCATGTATGAATTTTTACTACAGTACTGTTGAAAGACTTACGAGAACCATTTCTTACATCTCCTCTGCCCCCTTGCAAGTCATCCTGATTTAATCCCTCCGTCTAGGTGTATAAGGGCATGGTTAATATTACTTAATAGTATAGCCACCTGTTGACTATAAGAAAGTGCCATGTCATCTGTAGCCAACATGTATAACAGTCGATACTCAAAAACTAATTCTTAAAGATCATTTCTTGCAAAGCACAATAAGTGTTATTTCTTCACAAGTTTTGGATGCAGGTTGAACAGTTGAACGCTTTTGTTTGCAAAAGATACCTTTTTATCTATTTCACCTGGATGTTTGTGAGCTCTAGAGATGAAATAATATCCAAAGAAACCTATCGATACCCGTTACACATGAGATGACCCCCACATCCTTTGTCAAAATAAACAACTCCCTGATCAATGCATTTCACTCTTCGGTGCAACGCATGGGCACCTTACTACTATAGATTAGTACGACCAAAAATTGAACTAACATTATATATAGTACGATAAATGTTGATGCATGTCACCTAAAATTATATCATTCAAAACTATGTTCAAATATGAATCCAACGATATAGTTTTTGTTGACATGCACTAAAATTTTGTCAGTTAAATCTTCAGTCAAATTCAATGGGGGACTAATAAACCACGACCGATGTAGTACAAGTGTAGAGGGCGGCGCTGCACGGGAGTCTCACCTCTCACCCCGCTCGTGGCGCGACAGTAAAGCCGTCATATCACAAAACCCAACCACTCCCAGTAATATGTGGCCTGGTAAAATAAACGGACAAGCAAACATCACATCCCTCAGTCTTTTTTGCATTTCATCTCTCTGCATTTACTTTCTCCAGTTCATCTCGCACACTCGATCCCTAGCTACTACTCCTAGGGCCAGTTCTTTTGGCGGCTTCCCCAGCTTTTCCCACAAGACTAGTCACAGTAGAGTGTAACAATAAGGCGCCTCACTCATTTATTTGGGCTTCTAAACTACTACTCCGTCCTGGTTTATTCCTCGCCATTGTAATTTGTGCTAAATTTTTACCAAAGATTTAACTGATAAAATTTTACTCCCTCCGTCTAGGTGTGTAAGTCATCTTACATAAACCAAATAATCCCAAAACACTTAGGCGTGGTGCATTAACTTCTACCTCATTTCTTGTTTCTTGACATATAAACCAATAAGAGATAAAGAGTGTGCATGCTTTTAATGACTTGAGATATCAAACACGACATGTAGTGGTTAGTTCATTGCATGCAATACTATTAATTAGCAAATAAACATTAACGTTTCTCATTTTCTCCTCCTCCTTGGTCATGGTGCATAGCCTAAGATGACTTACTCACCTAGACGGATGGAGTAGTGCATGTGACATGCACTAACATTTCATTAGTTAAATTTATGATCAAAATTTGACACAGATTACAATGGGGACCAATAAACCAGGACGGAGGTAGTAGTTATGGGATTACTAATCTAGAAGCCTAAAAGAACTGGCCCCTGGTACTCCTACTAGTAGTAGTACTCAAGTTGGAATTCCAATTGCACGACATAACTTGTTAGGCAAAAAATTCGATACAGGGTGTAGGAAGCGGTTTGGGAATTTGCATGTGCCCTTCCAACCAGTGAGATACTCCGTACAAAGTACGACAGAGAAATAACCACAAAGAAGGAAGCTAAAAGTAAACAATCAGACGAGCATTTTTGCATTTGCTTTGCATTGAATCGTTTCACAAGCTTTACTAGTGCTGTTTTTCTACTTTTACAAAAACCACATAGTAATGTTAAAACGTGCATTTGCACATACATAAGTAATAGTAGTACTCCCTCCGTCTAGGTGTACAAGTCTTCCATCCTTCTTGGTCACCGTGCACAACCAAAGATGACTTATTGACCTGGACGGAGGGAGTAGCACAGTCTGCAAGCATATATCGAGAGAGACGTGTAGTCCGATAGTCTATAGTAAAGTTTGTGCTATATGCACGTACTTGCAAAAATGCGTAATAATACACAACATTTCCAAACTTTCCCTTTTACATACTTAATTAAGGACACTAAAAATTACTGAACGTTCGGGATTTATCATTTGCGTCCCAAAACTAATGAGATCGCCTTACGAGACAAAAATGATACTACTCTTAAAAGCCACGGCGCTCGTAGGAGCGCTTGCGGTGCGCCACGAGTGCACTGGTGCATGGACGTTTCCCAGTGCGCCGACACAATGCCTCTTCCTCGGCCTCACAACTCGCGAGGTGCTGATTGGCAGCTTGCCGGCGGGCGAGCGCGATCTCACAGGTGTGGTGATCCGGCGCCAACAGGTACTCCTCCTGGCTGGAAGCGTGCACCCGGTCCACGTACCGCCAAGCGTAGATGAGGCGCTTGGGCCCGACTGCACTCAGGGCGTCAGCACGGGCGTCCTCCGCCACCCTCACGGCCCTCGCACGAGCCTTCTGCCAAAGAGCCAATTGCCTGACTCTCTCGAACGCGACATACGCCTCCCAGGCAGCTTGTTACGCGGTGCGCTTCTCTTCCTCGGCCTTCTTCTCCGCCTCTATTTTGGCGCGTTCTGCTGGAGGCAAAGCCTCCCACAAGGCGACATCCATCTTTCCAAAGCTCCTCAAGGCTGGGGGGCTCAGCAGGTGGCGCGGTGTTCTCCTTGTAGCGGGGAGCCTACGCGTCCTCTGACGCGCGTGCTGGCGAGATTGGGAACACCGACGCGTCCACCTTGACGTGTCGCGGCGAGGAGCGGAACACCGATGCGTCCTCCTCGACTAGTGACGGCGAGGAACGGAATAGCGGCGAGGAACGGAAAGGCGACGCGTCGCGTCGTGGCGAGGAGCGGAACACTGATGCGTCCTCCTCGACTAGTGGCGGAGAGGAACGGAACAACGACGCATCGCGTAGCGGCGAGGAGCGGAACACCGACGCGTCCTCTTCGACTAGTGGCGGCGAGGAACAAAACAGCGATGCGTGACCGTCCGCGCGGTGCAGTGAGGGGCTCCTAGGGCTTGGGAGGGGTGATGCCATGGTGGTCGACATGAGAGGGAGGGGAGGAGATAGCGATGAATGTGAATGCGAGGGGGAGGAGATAGCGATGTCATGGGAGGCGCAGTATTTATAGCGAGCAATGGTACACCTATGTAAGATATGGACTGAGCTGCACTGACTTAACTGCAGGTCTAGTTACATCACTGACATGTGGGCCAGTCCCCTGTTGGGCCCATATGTCAGTGACCCAATGCACCTGAAGTTAAGTAAAAGCTACATGGGCATATTTGTTGGAGTAAATTATGGGGGAGCGAAGGGGTGGAAATATTGCTGGTCACAACGGATTGGATGAGCGTGGGGGGAGGAGAGTCATGCATGCAGATTTTTTCACATGGGGTGGAGTGGTGGGACCACCGAAGGGAGAAGGAGAATTTGGCAGGCATATTGTTTCCACACATGGAGAGGAAAAGATTTGGAGACGAGCGGGCTTCCTGCAGGTATGGGGAACGGTGCATAATAAAGTCATCTTGCATGCCGGGCTAGGTATAGTCTCAAGTCATTAAATACATACACGCCCCACACATGTTCATATTTCAAGGTGCACTAAATTATTGCATGCAATGATTAAGGCTAGCCATAATGGTGGTATCTTAGCTGGTATCATGCACACGGGAATAGCAAACATGCTGATGTGGCAAGGAATTAGAGAAGAGAGGGGGGTTAGAGTAACTAGTGTTCATGCATGCATTGGTAAACACGTTTTTTTGTGAAGAACGACAACATTAGTTGAGTACTTTTACAGGCTTCAAAACTATTCCACCGCCTCAACTATCTTGCTAAGAGTAGGTGAAATTTTTGAATCGAGCCCTTTAAACTAGAAGGGAGGTAGTGGTACTCTAATAGCTAGGTGTGTAAGTCATCTTACGAAAACCAAATAATCCCAAAACACATAGGCGCGGTGCATTAACTTCTACCTCGTTTCTTGTTTCTTGACATATCAACCAATAAGAGATGAGGGTGTGCATGCTTTTAATGACCCGAGACTATCAAACATGACATGCAGTGGTTAGTTCATTGCATGCAATACTATTACTTAGCAAATAAACATTAATGTCTCTCATTTTCCCCTCCTCCTTGGTCACGATGCACAGCCCAAGATGATTTACTCACCTAGACGGAGGGAGTATCAACATTCACAATGTCAAATCAATATTATTACACTCATTATAAAACGTAGTTCTTATACTCATTATAATTAGTATTGTAGATATTGATATTTTTAGTATAAATTTGGTCGTGGGATTTCATTGATGCCTGTCAAAGCGTGGAGGAAGCGGTGCTTAGGGCTTGCATTGCCGGTCTCTACATAGGTATTTCTCTTTATAATCCTGTAATTTTAAAGACTAATTGCGCTTTTGTGGTAGCATCTCTTGCATCGGGGGACTATGACAGGTCTGCTATGCGTGACCTGAAGATGAAAGCGTTGAGCATCTCGAAGTTGATCAACAATCTTCAATTGTCAAAGATTAGCCGTTCGACCAATAAGGTGGCACACTTAATCGCTAAGTATAGCTTTGACAATAGATTAGATGGTATTCTTGTAAATAATGTACCGCCCTGTGTGGTGAATATTGTATCGAATGATTGTACTGGTGTGTCCGGTTAATTAATATAAGGTGGTGTTAAAAAAGTATATATTTGGTCAAACACTTTGCAAACGGTTGACGGGAGTAAAAAGGACCAGAGGGAGTATCATGCATGCGGAGTAGGCAAAAAAATTGCTCATTTATAGCCGGTCGAAGTCTCAAAGGGCGCGACCGCGCGAGGGAGGCAAAGGTCGTGGGAGGTGCAAAGGTTGACATAATTAAGTGAAGTTACATCCACGCGCCGGCATGGCATGCGAACAGGCAGAAGCTATACTGTCAGGCTTACGATATGGGTCTAGTAGACATGACATCTAGTGGGTCCCGCATAGTTCTCGAGAACTCTTTGGGGTCTTGCAGCCGTTTATCCACCGGGCAAGCCAGCAACCCCATGCCGTTCACACGCCCTACTCTTCCCCGTCTTCTACCACACAACAGTTCGCTCCCAGTCGTCCCGTCCTTTCATATTAGTTCGCTCCCAGTTTTTGTGGGGTACAACAGTTCAACTTCTCCTAACCCTCCTCCAAAATCCATGGCCTCCCAAATCTCCATGGTCGCCACTGAGTACCAGATTAGAGCCATCACCGGTGATCAGTTCATCGTCATCTACACACGTGGATCCACGATGATGAAAGCATGGCTTGCTCGCTTCCTACGCATGTTCAACAGTTCAACGGATGAGTGGGTCGCTGGGCTAGATGTTGAGTACACCACACTCCTGGGACGAGAGAAGGATCTAAAGGACGAAGAGAGGAAGAAGCCCGCCGTGATCCAGGTTTGCATACATAACATTTGCTTGGTCTACCACATATGCCATGCCGACGTTGAGTGCCAGGATTTTAAGAACTTCCTCAAGGACAAAAGAGTGAAATTTGTTACTGTAGGCTTTAAGAACGACAGGGATGTCCTGCGTTGGATAGGTCTCATTGTAGGCCAGCCCTTTGATCTCCAGAAGGCAAGCCTGGTGTCCTCCTCTCAACCTTCAATGCTGACCCTGGCAGCAGCCATGATTGATCCTTCGTACGCTAAACTGAAGAAACCTCATCACGAGTTTCATCATGCATGGGAGTCAAAGACATTAGATGAAGATCACATCCTATAGGCAGCAATGGATGCCTACCTTTATTTAAATATCTACAAGGGTTGGATGAAGAAGCAGAGCCCAGTGTCCGGTTCAAGCAAAGAAGCGTCGGCGAAGAGGAAGAGGAAGAGGGACGTGGACGAAGTCGAGGACGTGGACTCAGACTCCGAGTAGGTGGCAGTGCCGTCGCTCATGCTGGTTCTACTACAGTGTCAAACGGACTAGTAGTTTATTTTCAAGGGTGTGTTGTGCTGAGGCCCCAGCAGAACTATGTTTATGTTCTTTCTCGTTATTTGAACTCTTTAGTACGTACAGTAGTACTAGTACTATGTCTTACTACTGTTCTTCTTGTAGTTGGTACTACTGCTCGTATCTTCGTGTTCCTACTATACTTAATACGTTCGTACTAGTAGTATAATTTGGGTCAGTCGATTTGTGAAAGAAGTTCGACGGAGCGAAGGAAGAAGACGGCAGAAGAGGTGGAAGAAGCCCTTCTAGCCATCCATGTTGCATCGAACGGCTCACATGAGTCAACTGACCCAAATTGCTCCTTCAGATTGCAGGATCCACGTGGCATTCAAGGTCTCGAACGTAGATTCCGCGTCTGCACCCGGTTTGCGGGCTTAACGTGCGCGCGACCGGTTTCCCCGTGAAAGCCACCATGCGCACCTCCTCCGCGCGGGCGGAGACGACAATGACACGCTAGTTCCTCCTCGCCGGCGTGCTGGAGCACGCGCTCGTCCTCCTCTTCATACGCAGCGTGCATAGACGCGGCTCCACCAGCTGCTCGCGTGCTTGGCAGCGCAGCGGCATGGCGAGGAGGGACTACAGACGACATGAGCGGGCAAGCCTTCGGCTTCATGCCACAGGGATGGCGGCGACACGGCGGTGATGGGCGAGAAATTGTTGGCCGGAGCAGGTGGGCGCCAGCATGCGTAACGGCGGCGGCATATTGATGAGTGCGCGTGTGGGAGCTTACTTTAGTTTTATATAAGGTTGGTCAAACTTAAAAGAAAATTGTACTAGTACACGTAAACATTAGACTTAGGCAGCGCTTTTATTAGTTTTTTTTGAAGTTAGTACCACAACCATGATACGGAATCCTGTTGTCAGGACCCCGACTCAATGCCACATCGACCTAGCATGTAACACCTCATATCACTTTGCGGCCTCACGCACGGTATTCCCACGGGTGTCGCCTTACCTTTGCCCGGGACCGTTTGCGCCTTTTGGCACACGTATATGACAGTGTCGCTAGCATCCATATGATAAGGAGCCCGGGCTGACATGGCTAGTCGTAAACCCAAAGTGGCACAGACTTACAGGGACAGGCATCCATGACCCAGCATCGAACGTGTCGGTCATCAGCGAGTGAATCCAGGCTGTAGCACTGGGCTAGCAGGACTCCGGTGAACCGGGCTGTAGCGGGCTAACAGGACTCCGGTATTCATCGCGTGACATTTCCCCGAAGGGACAGACACAGGAACGAAGGAGGACACATGCCGGCCAGCCTAAGTGTTCCGGAGCAGTAGCAAGCTACCAAGGCTCAATGGAAACACTAGGAGACATTTCCCGGTAAGAGAGGCTACTAAAGATAAACAACTAGATGGTCAGATCCCACACATACCAAGCATTTCAATAACATACACACAATATAATCGATATGTGCAAATACAACATGGCATCACAACATGACTCTACGACTCAAGTATTTAATCAATAGGCTCCGAGGAGCGAGATATTACAAACATGGGTCTCATGACCCAACACTCAGAGCATACAAGTCAAAGCACAAGCGGAAGCTATCATGTCTGGGTACAGACATCTATAAATGAAAAAGGCTGAGAAGCCTGACTATCTACCAGATCCTGCCGAGGGCACAAGATCGTAGCTGAGGTAACAAGCTAAACGTCGAAGTCCACGCGGAACTACTAGTGAGACCGAAGTCTCTCTGCAAAAACATAAAATAGGCAAACGTGAGTACAAATGTACCCAGCAAGACTTACATCAGAACTAACTACATATGCATCATTATCAACAAAGGGGTGGTGGGGTTTAACTGCAGCAAGCCAGCTTTGACTCGGTGGCTATCCTAAGCTACGACTGCAAGTAACTCTTTTGAAGTGGCGCACACGAGTCCACATATTCACCATATCAATACACCACTATGGATCCGCTCTCGTTCCCCTACGAGAACGCCATCCATAGCACTCACGCTTATCTTGCGTATTTTAGAGTATCCACTTTCACTTGTCTATGAACTGATATAAGCAACCCAGAAGTCCTTTTCCGCGGACACGGCTATTCGAATAGATGATGTTAACCCTGCAGGGGTGTACTTCTTCATACATGTTTCCACCACTTAGCGTCTGCACACGACATGTGCTCGGCAGACTTCAAGCGAAAGCCGACGTGGGTGTAGACCACGACCTACCTAAACACTCAAGTCTCTAGTCCAGGTTTATCGCCTATTCGGGTTCCATCCATGAGGAGATCCGGCCGGAGTTTCGCTCACAGCCCCAAACGATGTGAACAGGGTTCCCGAGATACCAAACGGGCATCCTGTACACCGTGCCACGTACCTACCGCATCACAGCCCACCCCTACGGTCAGCGCTGTCCACGGCCTCCAGTAAGCTACAAACACCAGAAACTACTTGCAACTCCTGGACAGAGGACTAGGGTGAATAAGAAGTCGAGCGGGGTCATATTTCAGGGCCCAATGCATGGTAGTAGCTGAATCATGGATCACAAACACAGAACTCAGTTCCTAAGGACGGCTTCAATGAGACAACCCACCATGTACTCCTACATGGCCTCTCACCGACACCTTTTACCAAATCGTGTTCACACACTTAGCTCACACATAGTAGGACATGTTCACACACCTCTGATTCATCCTCGATGAATCAGGCCTGACTCAACTCTAAGCAGTAGCAGGCATAACAAACAAGCATGAATGAGTAGGCACAACAGGGCTCAAACAACTCCTACTCATGCTAGTGGGTTTCATCTATTTACTGTGGCAATGACAGGTCATGCAAAGGATAAAGGGGTTCAGCTACCGCAGCAAGTAACAGATGAATCGGTGTTGTCCTAATGCAGTAAAAGAGAGCAGGAGCGAGAGAGTAGGATTGTATCGGAATGAACAAGGGGGTTTTGCTTGCCTGGCACTTCTGAAGATAACATTGAGTCTTCATCAGTGTCAACGATCACATCATCGGTATCACGTCTATCGAGAGGGGACAAATACCGGCAACACAGAAGGGAACACAATCAATGCAATGCACAATATGATGCATGCTATGACATGGCAATATGAATGTGTTTTGAGCTAATGCAACTAGCAACAAGTTAAATGGGGTTGGTTTGAATACAAGATTCAAATTCAAACTCCATATGTGATTATTTAAATGCCCTTTATTGGTTTTGTCCAAAACAGAGGATAACCATTGTTCAAACATGCATGAAAATGGTACAGATGGATTCCTTGAATTTTTCTGATAATTTTTCATATATAATTTATTTAATTTGGAGTTACGGTTAATTTTCTATGATTTATTGAAGTTTTAGCTATTTTCTGGAATTTCCTGATTATTTATAAAATAAACTAAATTCCAGAAAAGGAATATTGCGTCAGCATGACGCCGGGGTGACGTCAGCAGGTCAAAGGCGTCGACCAGGTCAAACCTGACCAGTGGGGTCCACTGGTCAGTGACCCAGTTAACTAACCAAGTTAGTTAGCCCTAACTAACTTAGTTAGCCGGGCGGGGCCCGCATGTCAGTGGCCTATCTAATTAGCTAAGATAATTAGCGCTAACTAATCTAACACTAATCAAGCAGGCGCCTGGGCCCACACGTCAGGGGGGTCAAACCCCGGGTCAACTCGCCGGAGTTGACCCGCGGCTCGTCGCCGGCGGAGCCAGAGACGGCGGAGGGGGTCGGAATTCCTCCTCCGGCGACCAAATCGGAGACTGAGGGGCTCTACGCGTAGCTGGTGTGTGCGCGCATCGAATCGTGGCATCCGCTCGTGCTGGGGAGGTCGGATTTGGCGACGGCGGCGAGCGGGGCGGCGGCCGGAGCACGGCGAGGTCGGGGTTGGCGCTAGGGGGCACGGCAGGTCGCACGGGTGGGCGCGCTCGGCTCCTGGAAGGTGCTGAGCACGTTGCCGTGCTCGGGGGTTAGCTACGGTGGCTCTAGCCCCGTCTGTGTCATCGCCGGCAGCGAGGAACTGTCGGCTCCGACAGCCGGGGTGGTTAGAAGGCGCGGACGGCACGGGGAGAGAGGGGAAATGGACAGGGGCTCACGAGGGGTCGGGAGAGAAGCTCGGTGGGCTCGGGGAAGCCTCTGCAACGGCGAATTGACGACGGCGATCTCCGGGCACCGGAGATGAAGACGACGACGCTCCGGTCGACTGCGGCCTCCTCTGGCCGCGTGCGTCGCGTGTGTAGATCCACGGGGTCAGGGCGGAGCTCAGGGATGCATAGAGGGAGCGAGGGGGGTGGCTGTGGCCCCGGTAAACGGCGTCGGCGGCGATGGGCGCGCTCGGCTGTGGTGGGGAACGGCGAGAGAGGAGCGAAGAGGGGAGAGTGCGGTGTCCAGGGGTCGAGGGGAGGCTGGGGAGGCGGTTCAGGCGCCGCGGTGGCGTGGGATGCAGGCAGGCAGGAAGGTGGCGTGGCCGCGAGGGAGCTCGTCGGTGGCGGCGGCTCCGTTCGGGCGAGTGAGGGAGAGAGGAAGCAGAGGAGG
>NC_057810.1:545912019-545947518 GCF_018294505.1 Triticum aestivum | reverse complement strand
ACGACCTACCTAAACACTCAAGTCTCTAGTCCAGGTTTATCGCCTATTCGGGTTCCATCCATGAGGAGATCCGGCCGGAGTTTCGCTCACAGCCCCAAACGATGTGAACAGGGTTCCCGAGATACCAAATGGGCATCCGGTACACCGTGCCACGTACCTACCGCATCACAGCCCACCCCTACGGTCAGCGCTGTCCACGGCCTCCAGTAAGCTACAAACACCAGAAACTACTTGCAACTCCTGGACAGAGGACTAGGGTGAATAAGAAGTCGAGCGGGGTCATATTTCAGGGCCCAATGCATGGTAGTAGCTGAATCATGGATCACAAACACAGAACTCAGTTCCTAAGGACGGCTTCAATGAGACAACCCACCATGTACTCCTACATGGCCTCTCACCGACACCTTTTACCAAATCGTGTTCACACACTTAGCTCACACATAGTAGGACATGTTCACACACCTCTGATTCATCCTCGATGAATCAGACCTGACTCAACTCTAAGCAGTAGCAGGCATAACAAACAAGCATGAATGAGTAGGCACAACAGGGCTCAAACAACTCCTACTCATGCTAGTGGGTTTCATCTATTTACTGTGGCAATGACAGGTCATGCAAAGGATAAAGGGGTTCAGCTACCGCAGCAAGTAACAGATGAATCGGTGTTGTCCTAATGCAGTAAAAGAGAGCAGGAGCGAGAGAGTAGGATTGTATCGGAATGAACAAGGGGGTTTTGCTTGCCTGGCACTTCTGAAGATAACATTGAGTCTTCATCAGTGTCAACGATCACATCATCGGTATCACGTCTATCGAGAGGGGACAAATACCGGCAACACAGAAGGGAACACAATCAATGCAATGCACAATATGATGCATGCTATGACATGGCAATATGAATGTGTTTTGAGCTAATGCAACTAGCAACAAGTTAAATGGGGTTGGTTTGAATACAAGATTCAAATTCAAACTCCATATGTGATTATTTAAATGCCCTTTATTGGTTTTGTCCAAAACAGAGGACAACCATTGTTCAAACATGCATGAAAATGGTACAGATGGATTCCTTGAATTTTTCTGATAATTTTTCATATATAATTTATTTAATTTGGAATTACGGTTAATTTTCTATGATTTATTGAAGTTTTAGCTATTTTCTGGAATTTCCTGATTATTTATAAAATAAACTAAATTCCAGAAAAGGAATATTGCGTCAGCATGACGCCGGGGTGACGTCAGCAGGTCAAAGGCGTCGACCAGGTCAAACCTGACCAGTGGGGTCCACTGGTCAGTGACCCAGTCAACTAACCAAGTTAGTTAGCCCTAACTAACTTAGTTAGCCGGGCGGGGCCCGCATGTCAGTGGCCTATCTAATTAGCTAAGTTAATTAGCGCTAACTAATCTAACACTAATCAAGCAGGCGCCTGGGCCCACACGTCAGGGGGGTCAAACCCCGGGTCAACTCGCCGGAGTTGACCCGCGGCTCGTCGCCGGCGGAGCCAGAGACGGCGGAGGGGGTCGGAATTCCTCCTCCGGCGACCAAATCGGAGACTGAGGGGCTCTACGCGTAGCTGGTGTGTGCGCGCATCGAATCGTGGCATCCACTCGTGCTGGGGAGGTCGGATTTGGCGACGGCGGCGAGCGGGGCGGCGGCCTGAGCACGGCGAGGTCGGGGTTGGCGCTAGGGGGCACGGCAGGTCGCACGGGTGGGCGCGCTCGGCTCCTGGAAGGTGCTGAGCACATTGCCGTGCTCGGGGGTTAGCTACGGTGGCTCTAGCCCCGTCTGTGTCATCGCCGGCGGCGAGGAACTGTCGGCTCCGACAGCCGGGGTGGTTAGAAGGCGCGGACGGTACGGGGAGAGAGGGGAAATGGACAGGGGCTCACGCGGTGTCGGGAGAGAAGCTCGGTGGGCTCGGGGAAGCCTCTGCAACGGCGAATTGACGACGGCGATCTCCGGGCACCGGAGATGAAGACGACGACGCTCCGGTCGACTGCGGCCTCCTCTGGCCGCGTGCGTCGCGTGTGTAGCTCCACGGGGTCAGGGCGGAGCTCAGGGATGCATAGAGGGAGCGAGGGGGGTGGCTGTGGCCCCGGTAAACGGCGTCGGCGGCGATGGGCGCGCTCGGCTGTGGTGCGGAACGGCGAGAGAGGAGCGAAGAGGGGAGAGTGCGGTGTCCAGGGGTCGAGGGGAGGCCGGGGAGGCGGTTCAGGCGCCGCGGTGGCGTGAGATGCAGGCAGGCAGGGAGGTGGCGTGGCCGCGAGGGAGCTCGTCGGTGGCGGCGGCTCCGTTCGGGCGAGTGAGGGAGAGAGGAAGCAGAGGAGGGGGGGAGAGTTCGGGAGAGTGAGGGAGTTCCAGGGAGGTGGCGTGGCACGCATGGAGGCGTCCGGGGTGTCGAGGTGGAGCGGCAAGCAGGAGGTGGCCGGGGCGTGCGCCGGCGTGCGTCGGCCACACGCCTGTGCCTACTGGCGCGAGGAGGAAGGCGACAGGGGGGGGGAGTGGAGATGGGCTGGGCCGCACAGGAGCTGGGCCGGCTGGCTACCGGGTGAGCGCCAGATAAGTCCTTCTCTCTCTCTCTTTCATTTCTATTTAATTCTGTTTTCTATTTTCTGTAGTTTGTTTTGATTTAGTTTTAGACACTAAACCATTTTATAAAATCCTGGAAATAGTTATGTGGCTAGGACTAAAATATACCAAACCACATAAAATGTTCCAGTAATTATTGGACATATATTATTTATATATCAAATATATATCCAATGCAAATAGCTATTTATTTAATTCAAAGACCCAAAATAATTAACTCTGAGATACCAAAAATATTGTTTTGAGTTTTACCTCTTTGCAATATTTTCAGAGACTAAGAGGAACATTTTCTTGGACTTCTTTGAGGAGATTTTAATGTTGATCATTTTTAGAAGGTTTCTGAGGCTTTAAAAATTCCTCAATTCAAATTTCATTTGAATTAAAACATGATACTCACATGAGGTCTAGCCTAGTGCATAACAGGACCAGGGATGTGACACCTGTGCAAGCGCGTGAACCGCGGCTACACGGTCGATCGAACGGTGCGTCACTGTGTCGCGCTCGAAGGACATCCACCAAAACTTTTTTTTTGTGAAAACAATCCTCGAATATTACTCAACTTTTTTTCCTGGAAAAGTTCTTGACGCTGCAATATTTCCATATATTTGAATTTAGCTCCAGTTTGTGTTTATTTGGATTTGGATATTTTAGGTGCGCCCTAGTTTTTTTTAATACTTATTTTGTGTGTGTGACTGAGAGAGAACGTGTGTATGTGTCCATATGTGTGTTGTGGCGGAAGGGCAATGTGGAGACGGTGTGCGTGTGATACAGACAAAGAGAGGTGTGAATGTGCAAATGATCATGCATGAGTGAGACATAGACAAATGCCGATACATTGTGTATACATGAGAGAACGGTCTTCTAGTTTACTTGTGTGTGTGTGTATGTGTGTGTGTGTGAGAGAGAGAGAGAGACAGAGAGAGAGGAGCATCCGTAACACAACAACCATCTCTCTCGATTCGTCCGTCCCTCGCACGATCGCATGCAACACATGCATCAACGCGCACATTTTGACACCCTCACTCGGCCCCTGCCCACCTCAAGGCCCGCACAATCTCTTCGTGAATACCCATTTCTCTCCTTAGGTTTGTTTTCGCTCAATATCTGACACACACACACACACAAGTAGCACAACACACACACACACTCCCCCGAGCACACAATTCATCCCCATCCAAGGTTATACGGCGACCACTCTCCCTTGTGCTTCTTTGCACCCCAACATGCACAACACCTCAATCTTCAAAGAGGGCATCGAGCAGATCGAAGACGGAGACTACTCCGCGCTAGAGAATGCGGGGTCATTTGGAAGCAGGGTGATGTGATGACGGCCGACTGACTCCTCCCCCTACCCTCTCTCTCTCTCTCTCTCTCTCTCTCTCTCTCTCTCTCTCTCTCTCTCTTGCACAAATTACCAATCCCTCTATCCCCCGCACAAAATTGTCAATCCCTCAACCCATGAAATCCTTCCCCTCTAGTCCATGTTTTTCCAGCTCTCTCATCAAACATGTTGTCTCTTCTCCTTCCACGTATACAGAATCCGGATGCACACGCATCTCATGTATATTACATGTCTCCATCTTTCTCACGGACCTAACTTCTTCCTCTCTCTTCCTCTCTCTATCTCTCTCTGTGTGTCTCATTAGGTTTGTCTCCTACTCTCTCGTCCACATACATACAATCTTTCCCGCCCTATCTGCTCCATCTTCAAAAGCTCTCTCTGCATGTTTCATTCACACATTGGGATATGTCAAAATGTTGCTTCTATAATGGCTGATGTAGAGTTTTGGTTGTTTTTGTTGCATCCTACAAAGTAATAACTATGAAATGCATTTAGATTCTCATTTGACTGGGATTATGTGAGTTTGAGCATGTTGTGAAGTACTATAGACCTTGTATACATCTTGGGATTCGACAATGATTGTAACTATTGAATTGTATAGATCATTACATTCGAAGTCAATAGCCTAATATATTTATTTCTCAATTTCAACAAATGATTAGTTCACTACAAACTAAGAAAACAAATGTGTACTCCCTCCGTTTTTATTTAAGTCCGTGTATTAGCATTGGTCAAAGTCAAGTTTTGTAAACTCTCAGAAAGCTTATAACAAAAAATATTAACATATACAATAACAAATAAATACTATTAGATTCATTATTGAATGTACTTTCACATCATACAAAATTGTTATGGTAACTATTTATATTTTTATATAAACTTGGTCAAACTTTAGGAAGTTTGACTTCGATCATACCTAATATGCAGAGTTTACTACTACTACTCGCTAGTTGCTTAGCCGAATCACTCAACACGCCACACCGAGAGTCCAGTGACACAAAATTTTGAGGTCGGCGGGAAAATCTCCCGGACCCTGATTCGAGCAGTGGGAAGTTACCATCATAGCCTTCGGAACAGGCCTACAGATGACGCTTGGTAGGGGGCTGTTTCCGTAACTTCAGGTTCACCCTACCCAGCCAACCCCACCCCAGCACCCAGAGTAGTACACCTGAATACTCCCCATTTTCTATCCCCACCGCAAAATAAACTTCTCCACAGCACCGCAGCCTTCATGCTCCTCCCGTTTACATCGGCGCACTCGTCCACTGCAGTGCATCTGCCTCATCGACGACCTCGTACGCCGCACCGGAGCCGGTCCACCGTCTTCGTCGTACATGGAGTCTCTTCCTTGGCATCGTCTTCCACGGTCTCGGATCTGCTTCCCGGAAGCCGACGCCAAGCGCAGAAGTACCACCGTCGTGGATAATGAACTGACTCCCATTGCCGACCATCACTCATAGAGGCCGCCCTGACCATCGTTCTCCTCCTCGATTGGTAATGTGTGTATTGAATCACTTAGAAGTACATGTGTAGTTCCAATTTTGTTCATACCTACCCTTCAAATTTCTCGAATGCTATTGTTCCCATAAAAGTAATTGGTTATAGCCTCCATTGTCCAACAGAATATCAGCATGTAATTGTGCATCGCTCCTGTATCGCGCTGCGCTTGGGTAGGTTTTTCATCTGCAACCAGTAGTGTGGCAAATGATGGAAAGGTTTTTTGAACTAGCAAGATGCCCATGCGTTGCGTGCATCAAGATGCATTTGTATGAGTAGTTTATCTTTTGGGAGAAAAGGATGAACGAGGGAAGGCCTTATTTGCAAATCTGGAGAGGGGTACGGGTATCTTTTTGCAAAATTCCCATTTGTTTCCTTCCTATCCGTCAGATATAAATCAGACGACCTATATTGCAAGAAAAAAATATAGAGAAAAAAAGCAGACAGTAAAGGAAGTAGAGATAAATATTAAATATAAAAAAATGAGATCCTTGGGCACTAGCACCCTGGACATATTTTTATAGGAGAAGCCCACCCAAGTGAGGTGCCACAAATTCGCTCCCGATGGGAGTCGAACCATGGCCGCAGGGTTTGCCACAGCCTCCCTTGCCACTAGGCTACAACCTAGTCCTCAATATAAAATAAAATATAACCGTAGAGAAGAGAGTAGAGATAGCAAAGACGTCGGGAAAGGGCGGAGCGCGCGCGGGAAAAAGCTGCCGGGCGTGCGCTAGTTTTGGCGCGCGGCGTCCGGCGCGCTTTATAAAATCCAACGCCCTCCCACCGCTATGTGCCTTGCCATCGCTCTGTGCCTCGCCACCGCTCTCTCCCCACTCTTTTTCGCCTCACCGCCGCCGCGCCACCATGCCGCCATGTCGCCGGGAAACTTGGGGATACCGCGGCATCCGCGCGGGCCCCTCCAGCGGCTTCTCCGCCGAGATCCGGTTCCGCGGGATGCGCCTCGGCCTCGGCAATTTTGACACCGCCAACGAGGCCACCCGTGCGTACGACGCGGTGGCATGGCGCCTCCGGTGGCCTCATAGAACATTGAACTTCACCAACGTGCCGACGCGGGAGCGGGCGCAGGAGCTCGCGCCTCTGCCGCGGCTTAGCACCAACGAGGATCATCGCGACAACCGGAGGCGGGAGCACTGTCTCGGCATCGCCAAGATGGACGAGGAAGCCATGGCGTTGTGGCGCCAACACTTCCAGCAGGACATCATCAACAAGCGTGAGTTCTGCGGGCAAAGGAGGGCGGAGAGGGATAAGTGGAGGGCGGAGCAAGCCGCCTATCGCGAGGACAAGCATAGGCGAAAAGCGAACGCTCAATTCAACATGAGGCTAGGAGCAGCATCGCCCTAGGACTCCGACAATGATCGGTATCTGCACGCCTACAGTCAGACGTCGGAGGAGGACATCACCGAGGAGGAGTCGGACGACGAGGAGTAGTTGAATTATCTTTTTTTATCTATCTATGGTGAGAACTATCCTCTACTCTCTAGTATCTACTTCTCGATCTCAGCACTGTAAACGCTTTTTTAAAGCGTCGTGCGTTGCGATTCTGTTGGAGATGCTCTAACATGGCATACGAGTGCTTTAATGTTGCCCACAAGATGCGCGAGTATTACTAGTAGTATTTTTCTTGCCATGTTGAGATTTTAAAACCACGAGTGTGAACATGCAGAGGAGCAATGAAGACCAAACACGGTATATTCGGGACATCTTCAAGGAGCGTGGCAAGTTAAAGAGGAGCTGCACCGAACCTGTAAAACGAGCTTTGGTAAGTAACACCCTTTCAATTACTTTCATTTAGCCTCGTATTCTTCGATGTGTATATGTTGTAGTTTCTATTTCACTTAAGTGTGGTGTTCTTCGATGTGTAATAAGAAGAGTCTTAATCGTACTAATGCTTTCGTTTTTAGCATGATGTGGGAAGTGGGTGTTCTCACCTTGTAGTCTATTTTTATATTTCTTTTCCTTTTGAATTCACTTCTCTGAGTTCTGTTTATCTGGCTTCTACTAAATGGATCTAGGTTTCTCTGAGTATTGATCTAAAAAAGAAGTAACTTCATGTCAGGATGCAGTTCCTGCGAGGAGGGAAGTATGGTCAACCTCGAGATCATGTTTCCAAAATGAGGCTGGATTACACACAAGGTGCTAGTTCCCTAATGATGCTGGATTAGACACAAGGTGCAAATTCCCAGATGATGCTGGATTACACACAAGCCAGGTGGAGTCGTTGGCTGTTCGTGTCCTCATGGCATTAGTAAAGGCTGAAAGAAAGCGTGCAGCAGCCCTTGAGAATGTAGCTGAGTTCCTGAAGAAGCAAAAAGAGCAATCAGATGCTCTCTTCACCCAAGCCAAAGAAGAGATGGAAGAAGCCAGAAATAAGCTAGCACAGGCAGAGCAGGCTAGGCGTCTCCTGCTATCTAAAACTGTTGTCAATACAAAATTTCCTTCATAATAGCTAGGTTCAAATGTTTATCCAGTCAGCATGCCTGTTGTGATGTCTGTGCATCTACTGATGTGGCATAAAATGTTTTTTTGGGTCATGTAATAACAACAATTAGTTTCCAAACAATAACAGACGAAGCATTGGACATGGTATAGTTCACGCGCAAGCCCGACATTCGAAGTTCAACTTCCAAATCAAACTCATGTTCATAGATATCTGCACATTCATACATAATGTCCACAACCATGATTCACTTCAAAGCCAAAAAAATGTGAGGAGACTTATAAATAAAGAAAAACCTCTACTAGTTCCTGCTACCAGTGCGGGCACAACAAGTCAAGACCATGCGTAAATTAATTATATTTTAGTCATTTTTTGTGTTCTAAAATGCCTGCCGGCTCACGGAAGGACGTGTTGCCGGCACACGCGCGGATTCAATGAAGGCAGGCAGGGCAGTCTTAAGCTGGTTGCACGTGGCAAGGAGGCGTGCTCAGCCGGGCCTGCAGCGAGAGCGGCCCTCTTGGCCGGCGCGCCGGTTCAATGCCTGCGCTATGAGAGGTCGCGTCTGTGTCAGAGCAATCACTCCCACCAGTCCTTTTCTTTTTGGGTATAACAAAATCTTGTTTTCCATTCACATTTAGAAGTAAAATTCATGGACAAACTTTGACCCGAAGTACGATGGGACTAGTAAACCAGAATGGAGGTAGTAGATTTTTAATCAAAGAAGGGTTTCCCCTTCCGATTATTGAAAACCAGCATCTAAATCTAAACCATAGTATTTGCCCTAGAACTACCAGGTTCAACATCTCGCAACATAAACCCATACAACCATACGCCAAGGAGGTACGTAGTACTATGAATTCCATTTTCGCTCCATAGCACTCGTTCTAAAAACTACTTACTACTTATAACGTGCCATTGAAAATCGGAACTCTTAACCCCTCTAAAAAATGATATTTTAAACGTGGCTACTCGATCTGTGGCAACTGGCGAGCCACCGCGCTCCAAGTCGTTCACCTGTGGTCCTGACCATCAACTCCTATGGATCAAATTATCACGCGAGCTGACTATTCCAACAAAGGTGCTCCACCACGTACCCGGTACCCGCGAATGCAGCAATCATGCACCTAGGGTTTTAGGGTTTATTTGTTAACGTTGCCTTTACGTAACACTCATGTGTGCGAGATAGCGAGAGGTCGACTGCATGTGTGCACCTCTTCTCTTTGTATATGTACTCCACCATTTGTCTGGTGTCCAAAAAATTATAATAACTACTAGCAATGTGCCAATGTGTTGCCATACGATCAATGTAGATTAATACATATTCACTGATTTGATAGAAAAAAAGTCTAGTTTTGAAATACGTATATCACTAAAAAATATGTTATGTTTCACTCAAAATATATTCCTTTGGCGGTTTTGATGAGATAAGGGAGGAATGTTGTTGGTTTCAAGATTCGAGAAGTAGTATATGTCTAATTTCTACTCTTACTAGCAAGATGCCCGTGCGTTGCACAGAACATCAAGATCTTGTGGGAGAAAAGGATGAACGAGGGAAGGCCTTATCTGCAAATGTGGTGAAGAGTGCGGGTAAATTGCCACATTTTCCTTCCTATCCGTCACATATAAATCGGATGACCTACATTGCAGGATGGCAGGCCCACCATCATCACCAACTCTATTTTATCCCTACTCTTATAAAAAACATTCTCGGTGATGATCGTGTGCCTGCCATCCTGCAATATTGGCTGTCCGATCTATATCTGACGGATAGGAAGGAAACTATGGCAATTTTGCAAAAACATACCCACACCCCTCTCCACATTTGCAAATAAGGCCTTCCCTTGTTCATCCTTTTCCCCCACAAGATAAACTACTCATACAAATGCATCTTGATGTTCCGTGCAACGCATGGGCATCTTGCTAGTTGTTGCAAAAAGCCCATGTGTGTGTGAGAGAGAGGGAGAGTGGAGGAGGACGGAGTGCATGTGTGACAAAGACACAAGGAGTGTGTGTGCGATAGGTATCAGATTAAACTGAGGCGATAGTGTGTGTGTGCATGATCGAGAGGGCGTGTCTCAAGAAGGGAAGAAAAAGCTACATATATAGATACAAGGAGCGGGAGAGAGACATGTATGCGATGGTGGAAGCACGAGTGTGCGGGTGTATAAACCTATCTAGAGGCTAGCTAGTCGATAAATGTTTGTGAGAGAAATACGAGCCGGGGTGCGAAAGCGAGAGTTTTGTGTGTGTGAGAGAGAGACGGTAGTCGGGAAGGGAGTGGAAGCAGGAGTTGTGTGTGTGTGTGTGTGTCTGTGAGAGAGAGAGAGAGGAGACGGTAGTCGGGGTTGTCTGATCGGTAAACAAATGAATAATGTCAGTCTGGGATGGAGATGAAAAGGAGACTGCAACAAATGTTGTGTCTACAGGAGAGAGAGAGAGAGAGAGAGTAATTTTAGTGGTATGAGTCATATGTAGAGACATATAGGGTGTTTGAGAGAATCCCATAGAGAGAAAGACAAAGTGAAAGACGAGTGGAGACTGTGTGTGTGGCGGTGAAAAAGAAAGCTTAGGTACCGAGTGATACCAGAGAACAGTAGAGACGTGAGAGATAATGAAAATCGTGTAATGTATAATGATAGGAAGAGTGTGACACTTCTCAAGGGAGACGTCGAGAGACCATGTTTGCGAGGATAGGAGAAACATGAAGTGAGCGTTCGGGTGAGCTGGAGAAAAGAGTGATAGCTACCTGAAGGAGCATGCATGCGAGAGAGATGGGCTTGAAAGGAGTGCACAAAAAAGGGATTCAAATATTTGAATTTGAGATGATGATACATGTAATCCATACTCGAACCAAAATTGATCTATCAAACATGCATACTCATATGAATTCACGCACATCTATGTTATTTAATATGTAGATATTACTGATCCATACATTTTAGTAGAACATAATTTGGTTAATTTTTTTCGAATTCAACCTTAAGATTTCGAGATCATTGTATTTGTAAATCATATTATACATATAAAGGAGCAGAATTCTTTTTTGTGCTTTTGGAAGTATATATATAAAAAATGATGTATATAGAATGTAATTCCAATTGAAAATGGATCCCGCCCGAACAAAATAGAATACAAACGGGATTCGAATTGAGTTGGCATGGTAAACGTGCACTCTGCAAAATTTGAACGAAGCGGGGAAAGTCGCAGTAACCGCCCGAAACCAAAATCTGCGAGATGGCAATCACTACTGCCTATCCCTGCCACGCAAAGCCTATCTGCTGGATTTCTATAGGTTTCGATAGGGGTAGGTTTGTAATTTCACCCAAACGTGACGTAACTGCCTCTCACCCAGATTCATACACGATGGGTGCCAAAACACAGTGTGTCCTCGGCCGAAATTGACTCCCTCCCCGATTCATATTCATACACGGTGGGCGCCAATAACAAACTCTCGTCGGCAAATATTCGGTGTATGCGAGATTACCGTCCTATCCCCAACCAACTAATGTGGTTGTGATGTAGTAGAAATTTGAAATGGTGGCTAAGTTTATAAATTTCCTCGCATTTGAGACAAGCGCACCCTGAATACATGGTTCCCCCTTCCTCTCTACCTCCCTTTTGCCCATTCGTACTCCGTGGGAGCCAAAACACCCTCTCCACCCCACCCTCCTCCGTCCGCCGCCGTACGCCACCCCATCCACTACCGTCCTCCTCCACCATGCCGGAGCTGATACCCCGACGCCGCCGTCCATTACAAGGATCGACCTCTCTCATCCACGCCTTCGGACCGTGATCCTTGCATCTCATCCTCTCGCTTCATCCCCGCCGTCGTCCACCTTGTCGGCGCCGCTCCTACGACCGTCTCTTCCACTGCACCCTGCCGCCACCGTCTACCCTCCTAGATCTGCTTCCACGCTGCCGACAGCCATTGCTACCATATCACCGTCAAATTCTCAGCAGATGCGTACACGGCGCCGCACCAGAGGCGGTACTCTTTCGTATCTGCTCAACTTATTTATCACAGGAAGAAAATAGATCACCACTGCTTTACTCTGATTTCTTGTCTTGGTTGCGAAGTTGCCTTTGTCTGGTTTGCACCTTCAGATCCGCCATGGCATGCTCAACACTATACTCCCAATGCTTATGGTTTTCCCCTTTTATATTTCACACTAGTTAAATCACAGTAGACTAAATTTCAAAATTGGGTCAGTCGATTTTTTCAGAGCTCACCGGAGTTCACCGGTGCGATCGAAGGGGCTCGGGTGGTTGTGGGGCCTCGCCGAACGAAGAAAACTCGACGCGGGTGGGGGTTGGGGAGGGGTGGGGGTGGGGGTGGCGGAGGAACACAGGCGGTGGGGGCCGGTGGTCCGGCCGGCAGCCCGTGTGGTGTTCTATATGGGAAGAATCAGAGACGAGGAAGAAGAAGGGTTAGGAGACGTAGGATCTTCATCCAACCGCCTGAAATGGTCGAGAGACAGCTGGGAGTTGCATTCTTAATGCGCTCTGGTTCATCATGTGTGGGCACTGTGCAACCAACATTTTATTATCCAAAATCTGCTTGCTCTTCTTTACCATGTTCCTCTTCCGTTCTTCTTTAATATGTACTCTCTCTGTTTCTAAATACAAGTCTTTGTGTAGATTCCACCATGGACTAAATATGGAGCAAAATGAGTGAATCTACACTCTAAAATGTATCTAGATACATCTGTATGTGATCCATAGTAGAAAGCTCTACCAGGACTTATATTTTGGAACGAAGGGAGTATGATAGTAGTACAATATGTTCCTTGTACTAAAGATGGGCAGGGATATTTGCAGTGTAGAGGTCTATACGGTCGGTTGTGATGGACACTTTGAGCCCTTCGAGCCTCTTTGATTCGTAGGATCTTGTAAACATAGGAATAGGATTTGTAGTGGCCTGCCCACTTGAATCCTATAAGAATAGCAAGGAAATGCGAGGAGCTGTGTCACCTTTGAGAGTTACACTGATATTAACAGTACCGCACCTTCACTTGAAGAGAGCTGGTATCCGAAGCCTTTCTAGCCGTACCGGCAATACTAGCACATATATTCCAGCAAGTTCCACTTTGCTGATTTTACTCTGATGCTTAAGGTTTTCCCGTTATATCTACACTATGATCTGTGTAGCTGCTTTGTGTCGCACTAGCAGCAATCCACTCTTGAAGCTAAACACTGAATGACTTACAAAATTGGCACCAAGGCATTGAGAGCCATTCTGGATGCAATGAAACTCATACGCTCCCCACCTGTTGACTCTTGTTCAGAATATGATCCTAATGACTATTCTAACCTTGAGGAGTCAAAGGCAGATGGCCTGTCCTGTTCACCCATCAAGGTGCCTGTTCTAATTTGGCAATGTTATATTGATTGCGGGTATCTTGCATATGTTGTCTTGCATTTCTTCTACTTTGTTGCACCGCCATCTGCTTAGTTTACTCATCATATATGTCGAGATGCTATGCCCATCCATTATCAATACATACTCCATATGTCATCATACCATGTTTTTTCACTCAAATGTTGTTCTTGTGCATCAGACATCAAAAAGGAAGAGGGTGATTGCCGAACCTGAAGGAGCACCAGCAAAGTCCTTGAAAAACGTGGTGGCGCCAGAGAAATCAGACAACGCCCCACTTATATTGGTTGTACAACCAGTGACACAAAACGTAGGATCGACTCCAGCAGACTGTACCCATACTTCACTGGCCACACCACTAGCCCCACCACACAGGACCTGCACTCCAGCAAAAGGTATACCGATTTCATTTGCCATAGCACCAGCTGTACCACCAAAAAAATCCCACTCCAGCAAAAAGTACAGCAAGTCCACCGGCCGAAGACCTATCCCAACTACAGAGATGGCCAATTCCTGCAGATTGGAACCCCATTCCATTTATTCCCAGTTTAAAAGACAATGCTTTCAATGTTGTTAGGGACTACATGCATATATTCCCATGATGGGAAGATTATAGTGAAGACAAACACCATTTTCACATCTTCCTGTCCAACTTACGTGTAAGTGCTATTATTCATGGTTATTATTTTCCTGTTTTCTGCTGATCGAACACATCAATGATTTACATTACATTGTTGTAACTAGGCGAGGGACAATCTGGATAGTCATGATGAGCAAAGCTTTCTTGTGCTTTTCAAGGAAGCATTGCAGCAGTATCAGTGTTACCTGAGGAAATCACACTTTGATGGCAAGTCTATAAACGAATTTCCGGTGAAGTCTCCTGTGCTAAATTTAGAAGACATTGAATGGAAAAACCTTGTTATGCACTGGTCTCGTTCCCACGATGAGGTACTGTCTATGAAATCCCATGACAATCTGAACTTCTACTTTTCCACATGTGCCTTACGGATCTTTTTGGCAGGAAATTTGCTCGAAGAAGAATTCCGGTTTGAAAAGAACGACAGGATATCGCAAATATGCTGCCCGTTGCTTTCATCTTGTTAGTACCTATTGTCCTGTATCACTGTACTTGCATACATACCTGGTTCATTATGTGACAGCAGTATGCATGATAGCTTGCTTATCAATTGTTCGCTCCAAATTATCTAATCTGTATGAATGGTTACATTAGTGTAGAATATATCCAATGCCAATGAATTTTTTTAGCTCTGCATTGTTCTTGTAAGTACATGTTGTCCTTTATCAGTGTACTTATATTGACAGGTAGTTGTTCATTACCATCACTCTGCAGCTTATTTTCCTTTGCCCTCCATTTTCTACACATCAGATCTATATTTACTCTTACCATAAGGTTGGTACTGAAGAAGTTTAGCTGTGCATTGCTCTTGGATGTGCCTTTTGCCTGTATCGGTGCACATACATTTATAGCTACTTGGTTATGTAGCATCACTCTTCATCTTATCTTAAATATTCTCCATTTTTTCGTATATTATCACATCTATATTTACTCTTAACAAAATGTAGAATAAAGGCAATGCTTATGAAGAAGATTCTCTGCTAAACTTCTTTAATTGCCCCCCCCCCCATCAGCATGGATAAGGGCTTTACAAAGCCTGTCTTCACTAGTAATGTAAGTTTGTCCTTCTCAAGCCTTCAAACTTTGTTGTGTATATTTGGTTAGGCATGATAGCAGCAACTGTTTATTTTTGGTGTTTGCATCAAATTGCATGTTTAAAGTTTATTATGTAGTTCATAAACAAAAGTTTGTCCTTCTCAATTTAAGTTTTCAGTTGTACAACCAAGCTCCTTCTTCATACCATGTAAATTAAACTGTACATAGCAAGTGATCTTCTTTTGCACTGCATGTATGCTTCTGTTCTTCATCCGTAATCCAGTGGTGTGGTGAACCTACCCACTACAGCACAATGTCATATTCTGCAATGTCTTAACTATGAACAATGTCATATCATTCTACTATTATTTAAACCGTCTCTTTATCTGCCAATCTGAAATGGGATAAATTGATAGCACACTAACCATTCAAACTTATGAGTTCTTGATCTGTAATCTAGTGGTGTCGTGAAGCTGCCAACTCCTTCACAATGTCATTTCCTGCCATGTCTTGACCTGAACAATACCATATTGTGTTAATGCAATTTTAAACTGTGTAACTTTATTCGTCAGTAAGAAATGTGATGAATTGTCAGCACTGATACTTTTATGTGCAAAACTTGTCATCTGTCTGCTTGTTTATCTTTCAGAGTGAGGAAGACATAAGTGTTGAACAAGCGCAGTCTCATCATCTTTCTCAGCTGCTTGCGCTGCAGCTCCCCAGCAGGGCTAACCTTTCTTGAACTCTATTGACGTGATGTCAGTTTTGTATATTATTTTGTCGGCGTGTTTATTTGCACTGGTGGCGATCTTTGATGCCCAGTGTATGTAATCTGCTGTCTGCTTGTGCTTTATTATCACAGTGGCGAACTTTGATGCCCAGTGTATGTAATATGCCATAATTTCTTTATTGTATAGTCTAGGTTTTTTCTTATTCGCGATGTTGTAGTTATTTTACTGTATATATATCTTGTCTTCACAGTAAACCGGCCAAACCGTAAAATTATGGTACATAATTGGGCCGTCATGCAATCACGATGTATGATCCGCATCATGGGCCCCGTCAAACTGGCCCACTAGTAGAATCGGGTCTTTAATAGGCCGAGTAACCCCCAACCCTCTTTGCGCAAGAAAACTCAATGGGCTTTTAGGAGGCTGAGAAGTAGGTTGGGCCTGAAACGTGCCGAATAGCTCACGGGCCGGCAGCAGCCCGAAATGGACCCCGGCTCATGATTGTGTGAATCAATTCACGGGCTTTTAACAGGCCAAAGTTGTCTCGGTCCTTGTTTGTCCCAATCAGATATCGGCTGCGAGCAGGCCGGATGCAAACCGGGTCGTAGTTAGGCCCAACTATATGACGGGCTTTTAACAGGCCGAAATTAATATAGGGCCACAATGTTAAACGGGCCCTTAACAGGCCGATACTAATATCAGGATGAATTACTAAATGGGCCTTTAGCAAGTGGGCCCAAAAGCATAGCGTCCAGTTAACGGGCTGAATCTGATATGGGCCATAATTGAGCCCAAAGCTTCTTAAAGGGCCGGACCTGATCTGGGCCGTGATTTGGCCCACAAAGTGGGAGGCTTTTAACGGGTCGAATCTCATATGGGCCATTATTAGGCCCGGAACATGGCAGGCCATTAATGGACCGGATTAAATATGGGCCGGCATTTGGCCCAAAACATGGCAACCTGTTAATGGGACGGCCTACTAGGGTCCTCAAAATCTTGTGGGCCTATAGCTAGGCCGACCCATTAATGTCGGTGAAATCTCGTGGGCCTTTAGTTGGGCTGGCCCATTATGATCTGCAAGAATTTTGTGGGCCTTTACCTGGGCCGGCCCATTATGGCACACAAAAACCTTGTGGGCCTTTACCTGGGCCGGCCCGTTATGGCCCACGAAATCTTGTGGACCTTTAGCTGGGCCAGCCCATTATGGTCCGCAAAATCTCGTGGGCCTTTAGTTGGGCCGGCCCATTATGGCCCGCAAAATCTTGTGGGCCTGTAGTTGGGCCGGCCTATTTAAACTTGATGGGTCGTGCCACGTGTCGACGTATCATAGGCGCCCTTCTGTCCAATGAGAGGATGACATCTGTCCCAACGATGAGCCAACACGTGTTTCCTCCAACCAATGATGATTTTACACGTGGAAAATCCCCATTGGTCGGGGCTGTTAACGGGTTATCGGATCCAAAACCCGACCCGATAGCTTAACGGCGTTCCTTTACAGTGGATGCCACGCGTCGGTCACCCTTGACGAAAGCACTTCTGTGATGCGCAATTTATCATCATGGAAGTGGACACTTCCGTGATGATAATTTTGGTAATGTCATGGAACACTTCTACGACAGCAAGGTATGACTATCTTGATTCTGTCATAAAATCGTCATGGATGTACATGCATGACAAAAAACGCAACCTACTGTGACAAACATGTATCATCACGGAAGTGTATTTTTTTGTAGTGCTAGCCTGCTCTGCCTCTGGTAGCTTATTTCTGGCTTCTTCCATCTCTTCTTTGGCTTGGGTGAAGAGAGCATCTGATTGCTCTTTCCGCTTCTTCAGGAACTCAGCTACATTCTCAAGGGCTGCTGCATGCTTTCTTTCAGCCTTTACTAGAGCCACGAGGACACAAACAACTGATGACTCCACCTGGTTTGTGTGTAATCCAGCATCATTTGGGAATTTGCACCTTGTGTCTAATTCCAGCATCATTAGCGAACTGGCACCTTGTGTGTAATCCAGCCTCATTTTGGAAACATGATCTCGAGGTTGACCATACTTCCCTCCTCGTAGGAACTGCATCCTGACATGAAGTTACTTCTTTTTTAGATCAATACTCAAAGCAACCCAGATCCATTTAGTAGAAGCCAGATAAACAGAACTCGGAGAAGTGAATTAAAAAGGAAAAAAAATAAAAACAGACTACAAGGTGAGAACACCAACTTCCTACATCAAGCTAAAAACGAAAGCATTAGGACGATTGAGACTCTTCTTATTACACATCGAAGAACACGAGGCTAAGAGAAACAGAAACTACAACATATACACATTGAAGAACACGAGGCTAAACAAAATTAATTGAAAGGGTGTTACTTACCAAAGCTCGCTTTACAGGTTCGGTGCAGCTCCTCTTTAACTTGCCACGCTCCTTGAAGATATCCCCAATATCCCGTGTTTGGTCTTCATTGCTCCTCTGCATGTTCGCACTCGTGGTTTTAAAATCTCAACATGGCAAGAAAAATACACTACTAGTAATACTCGCGCATCTTGTGGGAAACATTAAAGCACTCATATGCCATGTTAGAGCATCTCGAACAGAATTGCAATGCGTGGCGCTTTAAAAAAGCATTTATAGTGCTGAGATCAAGAAGTAGAGATAGAGAGTAGAGACTAGAGAGTAGAGGATAGTTCTCAGCATAGATAGATAAAAAATAAATAATTCAACTACTCCTCATCGTCCAACTCCTCCTCGGCGATTTCCTCCTCTAATGTCTGACTGTAGGCGTGAAGATACCGATCGTCGTCGGATTCCCAGGGCGACCCTACTCCTAGCCTCATGTTGAATTGAGCGTCCGCTTTTCGCCTACGCATGTCCGCGCGAGGCTGCTCGCTCTGCCCTCCTCTTCTCCCTCTCCGCCCTCCTTTGTGTGTAGAACTCGTGCTTGTTGATGATGTCCTGCGGGAAGCATTGGCGCCACAGCGTGATGCCTAGACGGTGCTCCCGCCTCCGGTTGTCGTGATGATCCTGGCGCAAGCTCCTGCGCCCGCTCCTGCGTCGGCACGTTGGGGAAGTTAAATGTTCTATGAGGCCACCGGAGGCGCCACGCCGCCACGTCATACGCGCGGGCGGCCTCGTTGGTGGTGTCCAAATTAACGAGGCCGAGGCGCATCCCGCGAAACCGGATCTCGGCGGAGAAGCCATCAGAGGGGCGCGCGTGGTATCCCCAAGTTTCCTGGCGACGCGGTGGCATGGTGGCGCGGCAGCGGCGAGGCGAGAAAGAGCGGGGAGAGAGCGGTGGCGAGGGATAGAGCGGTGGCAAGGCTTAGAGTGGTGGGAGGGTGTTGGATTTTATAAAGCGCATCGGACACCGCGCGCCAAAACTAGTGCACGCCCGACCGCCTTTTCCCGCTATCCTTTCCAACGTCCCTGCTATCTCTACTCTCTTCTCTACTGTTATATTTATTTTATACTTAATATTTATGTCTACTTCTCTACTCTCTACTTTTTTTTCTCTACTCTTATAAAAAACAGAGTTGGTGATCATGGTGTGCCTACCATCCTGCAATATACGCCGTGCAATTTATATCTGACAAATAGGAAGGAAACAATGGCAATTTTGCAAAAAGATACCCACACCCCTCTCCACATTTGCAAATAAGGCCTTTCCTCGTTCATCCTTTTCTCCGACAAGATAAACTATTCATACAAATGCATCTTGATGCGTGCAACGCATGGGCATCTTGCAAGTTCTAAAAAACTTTCCATTATTTGCCACACTACTGGTTACAGATGAAGAACCTACTCAAGCATAACGCGATACAGGAGCAACGCACAATTACAAGCTGATATTTTGTTGGACAATGGAGGCTATAACCAATTACTTTTACGGGAACAATAGCAACCAGGAAATTTGAAGGGTAGGTATGAACAAAATTGGAACTGCACATGTACTGCTAAGTGATTCAATACGCATTACCAATCAAGGAGGAGAACGATGGTCGTGGCGGCCTCTGTGCATCATGGTCGGCAACGGGAGTCAGTTCATTGTCCACGACGGTGGTGCTTCTGCGCTTGGGCGTCGGCTTCTGGGAAGCAGATCCGAGACCGTGGAAGACGGTGTGGGGGAAGAGGATCCGTGTACGATGACGACAGTGGACCGGCTCTAGTGTGGTGTACGAGGTCGTCGATGAGGCAGATGCGCTGCGGTGGACGAGTGTGCCGATGTAGAAGGGGAGGAGCACGAAGGCTGTGATGTCGTGGATAAGTCTATTTTGCAGTGGGGATAGAAAATGGGGAGTATTCAGGTGTACTACTCTGGGTGTCGGGGTGGGGTTGGCTGGGTAGGGTGAACTGAAGTTACGAAAACAGCCCCCTACCAAGCATCATCCGTAGGCCTTTTCCGAAGGGCTATGATGGTAACTTCCCACTACTCGAATTAGGGTTGTGGGACATTTCCCCGCTGACCTCAAAATTTTGTGACACTGAACTCCCCGTGTGGTGTGCTGGGTGATTCGGCTGAGCAACTAGAGAGTAGTACTAGTAACTACTAGTGCTCCCTCCATTTTTATTAACTATGCATATTAGGTTTGACCGAAGTCAAACTTCCTAAAGTTTGACCAAGTTTATAGAAAAATATAAACATTTACCATAACAAATATGTATGATGTGAAAGTACATTCAATAATGAATCTGATGGTATTTATTTGTTATTGTATATGTTAATATTTTTTGTTTAAACTTTCTGAGAGTTTACAAAACTTGACTTTGACTAATGCTAATACATGGACTTAAATAAAAACGGAGGGAGTACACATTTGTTTTCTTAGCTTGTAGTGAATTAATCATTTGTTCAAATTGTGAAATAAATATATTAGGTTACTGACTTCGAATGTAATGGTCTATACAATTCAATAGTTACAATCATTGTCAAATTCCAAGATGTATATGAGGTCTATAGTACTTCACAACATGCTCAAAGTCACATAATCCTAGTCAAATGAGAATCTAAATGCATTTCATAGTAATTACTTTGTAGGATGCAACAAAACCAACCATAACTCTACATCATCCATTATGAAAGCAACATTTTGAACATATCCCAATGTGTGAATGAAACGTGTAGAGAGAGCTTGCGAAGATGGAGCAGATAAGGCGGGAAAGATTGTATGTATGTGGACAAGAAAGTAGGAGACAAACCTAATGAGATAGAGAGAGAGAGATAGAGAGAGAAAGAGAGAGGAAGAAGTTAGGTCTGTGATAAAGATGGAGACATGTAATATACGTGAGATGCGTGTCCATCCGGATTCTGTACACGTGGAAGGAGAAGAGACAACAGGTTTGGTGAGAGAACTGGAAAAACATGGACAAGAGGGGAAGGATCCCGTGGGTTGAGGGATTGATAATTTTGTGCGAGGGGGAGAGGGATTGGTAATTTTGTGCGGGAGAGAGAGGGTGGGGTAGGAGTCAGTCAGCCATCATCACATCATCCTACTTCCAAATGGCCTCGCATTCTCTAGCGTAGTGTGGTCACCGTCTTCGATCTCCTCGATGCCCTCTTTGAAGTTTGAGGTATTGTACATGCTAGGGTGCAGAGAAGCAGCAGCGAGAGTGGTCGCCATATAACCTTGGATAGGGATGAATTGTGTGCTCGGGGAGGGTGTGTGTGTGTGTTGTTTGTGTGTGTGTGTCAGATATTGAGAGAAAACAAACCTAAGGAGAGAAATGTGTGTGTATGTGACATAAAGCTACATGCTAAACAGGGTATTCACAAAGATATTGTGCATGCGAGATAGAGAGCGATGTGTGGGCCTTGAGGTGGGCAAGGGCTGGGTGAGGGTGTCAAAATGTGTGTGTTGATGTATGTGTTACATGCGATCGTGCGAGGGATGGACAAATCGAGAGAGATGGTTGTTGTGTCACGGATGCTCCTCTCTCTCTCTCTCTCTCACACACACACACACACACACATACACACACATACACACACACACAAGTAAAATAGAAGTCCGTTCTCTCATGTATACACAACGTACCGGCATCTGTCTATGTCTCACTCATGCATGATCATTTGCACATTCACACCTCTCTATGTATCTATCACACGCACACCGTCTCCATGTTGCCCTTCCGCCACAACACACATATGCACAAATACACACGTTCTCTATCAGTCACACACACAAAATCAGTATTAAAAAAACCCAGGGCGCACTTAAAATGTCCAAATCCAAATAAACACGAACTGGAGCTAAATTCAAATATATGGAAATATTGTAGCGTCAAGAACTTTTCCAGAAAAAAAAGTTGAGTTATATTCGGGGATTGTTTTCACACACACAAAAAGGTTCAGTGGATGTCCTTCGAGCGCGACACGGTGACGCACCGTTCGACTGACCGCGTGGCCGCGGTTCAGGCGCTTGCATAGGATTCCGTATCGTGGTTGTGGTAACTAATATAAGTGCCGCCTCAGTCTAATGTTTATGTCTACTAGTACGGTTTTCTTTTAAGTTTGACCAACCCTATATAAAACTAAACTAAGTACCCATACGCGCACTCATCAATATGCCGCCGCCACCGTTGCGCATGCCGGTGCTCGCTTGCTCCGGCCAACAATTTCTCGCCCATCACCACTGTGTCGCCGCCATCCCCGTGCCATGAAGCCGAAGGCTCGCCCACTCACATCGTCTGCAGTCCCTCCTCAAGATGCCGCCACACTGCCAAGCATGCGAGCAGCTGGTGGAGCCGCGTCTATGCACGCAGCTGGAGGACGAGCACGTGCTCCAGCACGCCGGCAGGAGGAATTAGCGTGTCATTGTCGTCTCCGCTTGCGCGGAGGAGGCGCGCCTGGTGGCTGTCACGGCGGAAGCCGGTCCCGCCCGCGCCGAGCGCGCAAACCGGGTGCGGACGCGGAATCTACCTTCGAGACCTTGAATGCCACGTGGATCCTGCAATCTGAAGGAGCAATTTGGGTCAGTCGACTCTTGTGAGCCGTTGGATGCAACATGGATGGCTAGAAGGGCTTCTTTAACCTCCGAAATTGATGCACGGTTCATCTTCTCAGCCCGCCACACGCCTAACCGCCTGCGACTGCCGCCCCGCCCTCCCCTGAACCGCATGCCACCGCCATGCTCCCCCCACCCCCGCCATCCGTTTAACCCCGAGCATGATCCATTTTTTTGGCGAACTGCATTCCACACCCAACACTCATAAGATAGATCATGGGCACCCTGCCACCCTAATATAGATACTGGGATAGCTTGTCTGCCGTCTTCATCCTTCGCTCCATCGAACTTCTTTCACAAATCGACTAACCCAAATTATACTACTAGTACGAACGTATTAAGTATAGTAGGAACACGAAGATACGAGTAGTAGTACCAACTGCAAGAAGAACAATAGTAAGACATAGTACTAGTACTACTGTACGTACTAAAGAGTTCAAATAACGAGAAAGAACATAAAGTTCAAATAACGAGAAAGAACATAAACGCTCAGCACAACACACCCCTAAAAATAAACTAAGCAACTAGTCCGCTTGACACTGCAGTAGAACCAGCATGAGCGACGGCACTGCCACCTTACTCGGAGTCCCAGTCCACGTCCTCGACTTCGTCCTCGTCCCTCTTCCTCTTCCTCTTTGCCAACGCTTCTTTGCTTGAACCGGACACTGGGCTCTTCTTCTTCATCCAACCCTTGTAGATATTTAAACAAAGGTAGGCATCCATTGCTGCGTACAGGATGTGATCTTCATCTCACTACAAAAAAATACACTTCCGTGATGATACGTGTTTGTCACAATAGGTCGCGTTTTCTGTCATGCATGTACATCCATGACGATTTTATGACAGAATCAAGATAGTCATACATGTGCTGTCATAGAAGTGTTCCATGACATTACCAAAATTATCACCACAGAAGTGTCCACTTCCATGACAATAAATCGCGCGTCACAGAAGTGCTTTCTTCAAGGGTGACTGACATGTGGCATCCACCATAATGGAACGTCGTTAAGCTATCGGGTTGGATTTTGGATCCGATAACCCGTTAACAGCCCTGACCAATGGGAAATTTCCACGTGTAAAATTCTGATTGGCCGAAGGGAACACCTGTCAGCTCGTCAGTGTGCCAGATGTCGCCCGTCCACTGGAGGGGACATGCCTATGATACGTCGACACGTGGTTGGGCCCAACAGAGGCCCATAGAAGTTAAAAAGGCCGGCCTAGTCAAAGGCCCATAGTACTTAATCAGGTACTAGTGGCCCAGCCCAATAACGGCCTTCTTAATAGAGGCCCATTTACGGCCCGAAGCTAGATCTGGCCCGTTAATTTTTTACCCAATATTTGGGCCCATTTAAGGCCCGAAGCTAGATATGGCCCGTTAATTGTTTGCCCAATATTTGGGCCCATTTGCGGCCCGAAGCCAGATATGGCCCATTAATTGTTCGCCGGATATTTGGCCCCAACTACAGGCTAGTGACTTTCGGCCTGTTCGAGGCCTGATGTAGACATGGGCCCATTTCAGTCCAGTGTGACTTTCGGCCTGGGAATGGCCCGTGCTGCCCATGGGCCATATATGGTCCGACGGGACATCGGGCTCACTAACGGCCCGTGCTAAAGGTGGCAACAGTTAAGCCCAACGTGACTCGGCCCATTGATGCATGTACTAAGATTTTGGCCTCTTAAAGGCCCATGATATGAGTGGGCCAACTAAGGACCGAGATATGTTTCGGCCTGGTAACGACCCGTTAGCTAACTGGGCCCAAAAAGGCCCGGACTACATTTCGGCCTACTGAAGGACCGTCGACAACTAGTGAAAATTTTGGCCCAACATGGATTTTGGTCTGATAAAGGCCCGTGGTTTCATCTCGACTGTAACAGGCCAGTACAATATTCAGCCTGTTAATGGCCCAATGCTACCTGGGCCAAACTAAGCGCTGGGTCGACAAAAGGCCCAACTAAAATATAGGCCGGTGTAAATTTGGGCTTGGCGCAATGTGTGAAGGCCCCAATCATTCGGGCCCAAGAAAGACGCAGGCTGGCCCAATTGTGGCCCGCTAAAAACATGGCCCGTTAGAGTCGAATGTTTCGGCCCGGTCGACTACATCTGATTTTTTCCAGAACTAGTAGGAATTAAGAACAAACCTACTCTATAGAATAAAGAAATTACGGCATAGTAACTAAGAATAAACCTACACTATACAATAAAGGATTTAAGGTATATTACATCCACTGGGCGTCGAAGTTCGCCACCAGTGATCATAAACCGCAAAGAAGAAGCAGATTACAAAAACTGGGCACCATTGTAGCATAACAAAATAATACTGAACTGAGACCACTTCCAAGACAGTTCAAGAAAGGTTAGCCTTGCGGGGGAACTGCTGCGCAAGCTGCTCAGCAAGGCTGTGAGACCGGCCTAGAATGTCGGTCATAGCTTCCAGGTGTAGCTGTTTAGCGATGAGGTTCTCATTGGTGTTCTCCAGAATCTTTCTTAGAGATAGGACTTCAAGTTGAAGTCGAGTTGCAGAATGCCTTTCTGCTAGAACTTGGGACTGAAGAAGTCGAACTGATTCATACAACGAATTCTGTGAGCTTGTCTGACTGTTAGTCTCAAGTAACTTGAACACTGCATCAAGACAAGACTTTGGGGTTGTCTCGCTATCTTCAAGATGTTTTGCCTTCTTTGCTACAATATATGTTGGGTTTGTCTCACATCCTTCAGCAGACTTGTGCATGCCCTCAGGCATATCACCCTGAAACAAAGCAGAGAGATGACAGGTTTTGCACGTGTATAAACAAAGATGATAACTGTGCTGTCAATTCTATCCAATTTCAAATTAGAAAATAAAGAGTAAGTTCAAAATATCAATAGCATAATTTGGCATTGTTCATAATGCGGGGAGCTTCACCACACTACTGGATTACCATGTCAACAAAACAAGCATAGATGAAGGGCAAATAAAATCATTGTATCTATTTTGGATAATGTGCATGGTATGTTGTTCATATCATCAACCACATCAGTAAGATAAAACAGGAGATAACAAGGTGCAAACGTGGGCTGCTTCACCACACACTGGATTATAGATCCACAAAAATAAGAATACATATAGGGAGTATTAAGTAATGTGCATGGTATGAATAAGGAATTTGGTTTTACAAGTAAAACTTAGAACTTACGGTTCTTGCGAACATGCATTTTGGTAGAAACAACAAACTAAACAGCAGTAAACGATAGGGAGTATGAGCAAATTAAACAGCAGTTGAGGATAAAGGCTTTAGAAGGACTGACTTACATTAACAGTTAACACCGGCTTTATAATGCCCTTCTTCATGTCAAGGGAAGGATAACTCAAGAGTTTTAGCACATAATCTTCTTCATAAGCATTGCTTGTACTCTACATTTTGTAGAGAGTAATTATAGATATGATAATACTGGAAGTGATAGAGGATAATGAAGATAAGATGTAGATTGATGCTACATAATCAACTACCAATCCCTGGAAGTACAAGCGTTACAGGACAAAATGTACTGACAAGAGCAATGGGCTACACTTCTGCACTGGCATTGTTTGTGTATTCTACTTGTTCGTAAGATTAAATATAGATCTGATCTTTTTTAGTAAATGGTGGGCGAGGGAGATAAGATGCAGAATGCTACAAAATGAACCAATCCCTCTTCCCATAATACAAGAGTGTTTTGAACACTGGTGTACTATACAAAACGTTCTTATATTATGGGATGGACGGAGTAGCTATTAATGTAAGTACAGTGATAGACCACGTTCAGTCCTTACAAGAGGACTGCAGAGCTAAACCTCTTCAAAAGCATTGGGTTGATTCCAAATTTATGTAAGAGTCCATACGGATCTTATAATGTCCACCAAATGGATGATTACGAGGCTAACATGTGCAGTGATGCTACATAATCAAATAGCTATGAAAGTAAGTATGGTCATACAGGGCGAGAGGTACTCACAAGAGCAATGCAGTGTGCAGTATAGTTGCGAGATTCTGTGGTCCCTTGAGAACGAATGTTCTTCTGCTAACAGTTTTCGTACAAGTGAGACATTAAGGCAAATGCAGAAATGTAGTTCAAATTGTGATGTGATATCATAGACAGTACCTTACGCTGCAGCCGAGACCAATGTGTAACAAGATTATTCCAGTCACCGTCGGATAAATGTAGCACCGGAGATTTTACAGAAATTTTGTTCAGAGGCTTGCCATCGAAGTGCGCTTGCCTCAGGTAGGATCGATACTTCATCAACGAGTGCTTGAAAAGTGCAACCAACCCTTTCTCATCATCACAATCCAATTTGCTCCTCGCCTATTTAAAAAAATGAAATCTTGTGTCTTTTGTCAGCAGAAACATATGCAGTAATGACCATGAATAACATTAGTACATTACTTACATGTAAGTTGCGGAGGAAGACTGGAAATTGTTCTGTGTCTGCAGTATAATCTTTCCATGAAGGAAAGATGCGCACAAAGTTCCTGACAACAACATAAGCTCCATCTTCTAAACTAGGAAGAAATGGAATAGGGGTCCTATTTGCTGCAATTGGGGCTCTCTCTGGTTCGAAAAGGGATTTGTCAACTGGATTTGGTGTACTCTTTGCTGGAATGGGGGTTTTGCGCCGTACAGCTGGTGCTATGTCAACTAGCATAATCATACTGTTTGTTGCAGTTGGGGTCTGCTGAGTTGGGGCATCAGAAATGACCAGTGTAGTAGGGCTAGAGTCTGCTAGAGTTGGGGTGTTTTGTGGGTCAGGTGATATTGCAACTACACCTAATGGGCTATTTGATTTATCAGGTGCCACTACCTTTTCCAAATACTTTGCTTGTGCTCCTCCACGATCAGCAATCGCCCTCTTCCTTTTGAACGTCTGATACACAAGAACAGCATTTGAATGGATAAATATGGTATGATGACAGATGGAATATGTACTAAAAATGGATAGGCAGGGCGTATTCACATACACGATGTGTAAACTAAGCTAATGGTAGTTCAACAAAGTAGAAGCAATGCAAAGCATCAGTTGCAAGATATGTGCGAGCAATGTAACCTTGGAAAGTTAGAGCAAGTACCTTGATGGGTGAATAAGATAGGGCATCTTCCTCTGACTCCTCCACTAGGGAGCTACATTGACTTAGGTCTCCCTCTAGCTCAAAATCACTATTAGGATCATATTTTGAGCATGAATCTATAGGTGGAGAGTGTTTGCATTGCATTGCATCCAGACTTGATTTCAGTCCCTTAATGCCAAGTTTGACAGCCATGGCATTGTTCTGCTTTATTCTTTTCATGCGTGCAAGCTCATAATCATTATGATGTTGTTCAGAATCTGAGATTCATGAAAACATAAAAAGTAGTCAGATTATCTATGGAATGCATTGCGGATTCAACTCGGAGAGTGTCTCCCTATAAACCCCTGCATATGCAAAGTTCACCTCCCCAACCGTGCTGACCGGACCACACACAAAAATACAAACCCCTTATGTCTATATAACAGGCAGGCACACATTTCAAAACTGAAGTAGGAACATTAGAATCATATGAAATTCGTATTTGAACAAATAAACTAAGCAATTATGAGTGGCATAATGTTTAGCTTCAAGGGTGGAGTGTTGGTAGTGCGACACAAAGCAAGTAGGCAGATTGTATTCCATGTAAAAGATCGAAACCTATGTAAAAGCTGGAAATGACACTTCCTTTCTATACAATGCAGTGTTCGTTGCCCACACATGATGGAAGAGATCACATAGAGAAATACTATTCACTCATGTCTACGGTTCCAGTATTTAGAAACAGGGTGGTCCACCCTAAAAGAATATTGACAACAAATATGACAAGGCAAGCATAGATGTAGTGAATCAATCATTTACTTGTGAGCTTACTAGGACAAGTATGCAGAATTGTAACTGCAGTAAGAGACCTTCCAAAATCTGAATGAAGAAGTTTGTCTAGCCCTTATTGTTTGCAACTAATCAACATGAATAATTGGATATTATATCGAATGAGTAAGAAAGACAAGTAAAATTATCAACAAACCTGGCTTGCAGTAGTAATTTGGGTCAATGTCACTACGACCAACAATCCAAAATGACTAGTGTCTGTTTCGAGGCCGGAATTTTGAAAACCCTGTGAACTTTAGAGGTACTAAAGATTACCGAAATACATCTGAAACATTACGTGTAGGTAGCACTGAGCACACAACAAACCCTAATGATAGTCCTGCCTAATGAGTAATGAATCAATTAGAAAATGGGTGACGAGGAGTGGTTGCTGAGTGTTGAGGACGTATCTCAGGATAAATCGGGTTGGCTTGGTGGGTGCTGCATGCCTGAGCCCTGAACAGACTGGGAAGGTAGGCACGACGGCGCACCCGGGCAGCGGTGACGCTGTTGGGCGAGCGGCTCTCTGGCCTCCTGTTAGTCCGGCATCTCCTCCTAGAGTCATGCCATCCGGGGACGGCAAGTCGCCGGCGAGGCAGGCGGCTGGGGGCGAGTAGAGATCGGAAGCGCGCAGCAAAACAGAGGGGAATCAGGGCCTGGGATGACCCAAAATCCCAGGGTGGGCCGGCCCACTGTGGGCACCCTGTAGAGATAAACACCCGAGCGGCGAACATGCATTTTCGAAACTAATTTAGGAACATTTAGCTGACCAATTAAACAACTCTGTTTTAATAATATCAGATTCGTATTTGAACAACTAAGCTTGTTTAGCTTGATGGGTGGAGCAGTGTTATTATGACACAAAGCACGTATTCTGATCGTATAGTGATCATAAAAGGAGGAAACTCTAAGCATATTTTTTTTAGCAAAAGAGAGTTTCCCCTTCGATTTCTATTAAAGAAACCACCACGGAACCAACATGATCAATTAAACCCTAAGCATGATCAATTAAACAGTATTATGGCTATGCCATGGCAGATTTGAAGCTGCAAACCAGAGAAATTATATTTAGCATCCATTGTTTTCTTCGAACTAAGAACTAAATTCTAAGAGCTGAAAAGAAAGTATAGTAACCAAGTTAAGATCTATTTTCTGGTTGAGATCAAAAAGTTGAGGAGATATGAAGTACCACCTCTCTTGCGGCGCCGTGTAGGCATCGGGGGTGCGATGGTTGTCGGTGGCGTTGAAGCAGATCTGCGACGGTAGACGGGTGCATTGATACGTCCATTTTGCATCATGCTTTTATATCAATATTTATTGCATTATGGGCTGTTATTACACATTATATCTCAATACTTATGGCTATTCTCTCTTATTTTACAAGGTTTACCATGAAGAGGGGGAATGCCGGCAGCTGGAATTCTGGCTAGAAAAGGAGCAAACATTGGAAACCTATTCTGCACAGCCCCAAAAGTCCTGAAACTCCACGAAACAACCTTTTGGAATTAATAAGAATTTCTGAGCGAAAGAAATACACCAGGGGGCTCACACCCTGTCCAGGAGACAGGGGCGCCACCCCCCCCTACAGGGCGCGCCCCCTATCTCCTGGGCCCCCTGGTGGGCCTCTGGTGTCCATCTTCTGCTATATCATCGCTTTTACCCTGGAAAAAATTGTGGGCAAGCTTACGGGATGAAACTCTGCCGCCACGAGGTGGAACCTTAGCAGAACCAATCGAGGGCTCTGGCGGAGCTGTTCTGCCAGGGACACTTCCCTCCGGAAGGGGGAAATCATCACCAACGTCATCAGCAACAATCCTCTCATCGGGAGGGGGTCAATCTCCATCAACATCTTCACCAGCACCATCTCCTCTCAAAACCCTAGTTCATCTCTTGTATCCAATCTTGTATCAAAACCACAAATTGGTACCTGTTGGTTGCTAGTAGTGTTGATTACTCCTTGTAGTTGATGCTAATTAGTTTACTTGGTGGAAGATCATATGTTCAGATCCTTTATGCATATTATTACTCCTCTGATTATGAACATGAATATGCTTTGTGAGTAGTTATGTTTGTTCCTGAGGACATGGGTGAAGTCTTGCTATTAGTAGTCATGTGAATTTGGTATTCGTTCGATATTTTGATGAGATGTATGTTGTCTTTTCCTCTAGTGGTGTTATGTGAACGTCAACTACATGAAACTTCACCATTATTTGGGCCTAGAGGAAGGCATGGGGAAGTAATAAGTAAATGATGGGTTGCTAGAGTGACAGAAGCTTAAACCCTAGTTTATGTGTTGCTTCGTTAGGGGCTGATATGGATCCATATGTTTAATGCTGTGGATAGGTTTACCTTAATACTTCTTTTGTAGTTGCGGACGCTTGCAATAGGGGTTAATCATAAGTGGGATGCTTGTCCAAGTAAGGGCAGTACCCAAGTACCGGTCCACCCACATATCAAATTATCAAAGTACCGAACAAGAATCATATGAACGTGATGAAAACCAGCTTGACGATAATTCCCATGTCCTCGGGAGCTCATTTCTCATTATTAGAAATTGTCCAGGCTTATCCTTTGCTACATAAAGGATTGGGCCACCTTGTTGCACCTTATTTACTTTATTTACTTATTGCTCGTTACTATTTATCTTATCACAAAACTATCTATCACCTACGATTTCAATGCTTGCAGAGAAAACCTTAGTGAAAACCGCTTATCATTTCCTTCTGCTCCTCGTTGGGTTCGACACTCTTACTTATCGAAAGGACTATGATTGATCCCCTACACTTGTCGGTCATCAAGACTCTTTTTTGGCTCCGTTGTCGGGGAGTGTAGCACTTTTGGTGAGTGTAACTTGGTAAGGAAACATTTATATAGTGTGCTGAAATTTTCTGTTACTTATCACTATGGAAACTAATCCTTTGAGGGGCTTGTTTGGGGTATCTTCACCCCAACCAGAAGAGCAAAGAGTTGCTCCTCAACCTACTGAACTTTATGAAAATATTTACTTTGAGATTCCTTTGGGTATGATAGAGAAACTGCTAGCTAGTCCATTTGCAGGAGATGGAACATTGCATCCTGATTTACACCTTATCTTTGTGGATGAAGTTTGTGGATTATTTAAGCTTGCAGGCATTCCCGATGATGTTGTAAAAAGGAAGGTCTTCCCTTTATCTTTGAAGGGAGATGCAATGACATGGTATAGGCTATGTGATGATACGAGATCTTGGAATTATAAGCGACTGAAGTTGGAATTTCACCAGAAGTTTTATCCTATGCATCTTCTTCATCGTGATCGTAATTACATATATAATTTCTGGCCTCGCGAAGGAGAAAGCATCACTCAAGCTTGGGGGAGGCTTAAGTCAATGTTATATTCATGCCCCAATCATGAGCTCTCTCGGGAAATGATTATTCAGAACTTTTATGCTCGGCTTTCTCTTGATAATCGCAACCTGCTCGATACTTCCTGTGCTGGTTCTTATATGATGAATACTATTGATTGCAAATGGGACTTATTGGAAAGAATTAAATGCAACTCTGAAGATTGGGGTTCCGACGAAGGTAAGGAGTCAGGTATGACACCTAAGTTCGATTGTGTTAAATATTTTATGGATACCGATGCTTTTCGCGAATTTAGCGCTAAATATGGACTTGACTCTGAGATAGTAGCTACTTTCTGTGAATCTTTTGCTACTCACGTTGACCTCCCTAAAGAGAAGTGGTTTAAATATAATTCTCCTGTTGAAGTGAAAGTAGTTGCACCTATTACAGTCGAAGAAAAGACTATTACCTATAGTGATCCTATTGTTCCTACTGCTTATGTTGAAAAACCTACTTTTCCTGTTAGGAATAAGGATCATGCTAAAGCTTTGACTATTGTTCGTAAGAATAATACTAGGACTTATACACCTCCTGAGCAAATTAATGTTGAACCTAGTATTGCTATGGTTAAAGATCTCTTGGATGAGGATTTAGATGGCCATGTTATTTCTTTCGATGGTGAGACTGCTAATATTGCTAGGCCAGATACTAGGACACCTAGACCTGTCATAGGCATGCCTGTTATTTCTGTTAAAATAGGAGATCATTGTTATCATGGCTTATGTGATATGGGTGCTAGTGCTAGTGCAATACCTTATTCTTTATATCAAGAAATTATGCATGACATTGCACCCATTGAATTAGAAGACATTGATGTTACTATTAAGCTTGCTAATAGGGATACCATTAAACCCTTTGGAATTGTTAGAGATGTTGAAGTTTTGTGTGGGAAGGTTAAATACCCTGTTGATTTCCTTGTTCTTGGTTCCCCACAAGATGATTTTTGTCCCATTATTTTTGGTAGACCCTTCTTGAATACAGTCAGTGCTAAGATTAATTGTTCAAAGAATATTGTCACTGTTGGCATAGATGGTATGTCTCATGAGTTTAATTTCGCTAAGTTTAGTAGACAACCTCGTGAAAGGGAACCACCTAGTAAGGATGAAATTATTGGTCTTGCTTCCATTATTGTTCATCCAACTGATTCATTAGAACAATACTTGCTAGACCATGAAAACGATATGTTTATGAAGGAAAGATAGGAAATAGATGAAGTGTTCCTTAAACAGGAACCTATGCTGAAACACAACCTTCCCGTTGAAATTCTTGGGGATCCCCCTCCACCCAAGGTGATCCCGTGTTTGAACTCAAACCTTTACCTGATAATCTTAAGTATGCTTATCTTGATGAAAAAGAAATATATCATGTTATTATTAATGCTAACCTTTCAGAGAAAGAAGAAGAAAGATTCTTGAAAACTCTAAAGAAGCACCGAGCAGCTATTGGATATACTCTGGATGATCTTAAGGGCGTCAGTCCCACGTTCTGTCAACACAAAATTACATTGGACGATGATGCCAAACTGGTTAGAGATCCTCAAAGACGATTAAATCCCAAGATGAAGGAAGTGGTAAGAAAGGAGATACTAAAGCTCCTTGAGGCAGGTATTATTTATCCCGTTGCTGATAGTGAATGGGTAAGCCCTGTCCATTGTGTTCCTAAAAAGGGATATAGCGACCAGACCTCAAACAGTCTGATCTTTGTGCATGAGTGTCATCCCTGGATCAGTAATGCTGACACGCACAATACTCGAAGGATTTATAACAGAGTAGCAATCACACACTTATTACATCGAATGTCTCCAAAGAGAACTTATTACAATAAATATGGCTTAAGGCCATCTAAGTAACGATAATAGCGGAAGGCTTGGAAGATAAAGTGAGTCCATCAACTCCAACGACATCACTGAGTATAGAACCACGATCCTAAGGCATCTTACTCGTCGTCTGAAAAGTCTGCAACATTAACGTTGCAGCCCGAAAATGGGTTAGCACATGGAATATGCTGGCAATGTAACACATAGAGAGTAATGAAAGAATAATGCTATACTACATGCATACATGGCTGGTGGAAAGCTCTATGGTTACAGTTTTTGCATAAAGCCAATTTTTCCCTACTACAAAGGAAATAAATTTATTTAACTATCATGGTGGTGGTTAAACATTGAGAACGGTTGACAGCATTCTCAATCCCAATTAAGTAACATCATCATTAAACAAACCCAACAATATTAATTAAAGTAACATGATGAGATTCACATGATAATCCAAGTACTAGATACTCAAAACATCCATAACCGGGGACACGGCTAATCATGATTAGTTTATACACTCTATAGAGGTTTGCGCACTTTTCCCCACACGACTCGATCTCCTCCACTGGTTTTCTCGCACTCCATGGTGTTTGAGAAATGGATGAACAAGACACAGTCTTTCAGAAGCGCTAGCACCTTACGATGGGTAGACCTGTACAACTACTTTCCCCTACATCTGCTAGTCTACCACTGTAAGAGTTTGCACGACTTAATCAACTATGCTAGAGCCCATAATAGCATGTGGCTGCACACGGAAGTTTCTAGCATGAATAATCTTATGATCCCTTTGAGCCTGGGTGGCGGTCCAAAAACAAACAGGCAATCCTGGAATACCCAGGTACCTCAATCCACCCAGATGTGTATTAAAGTTGCCACCTTAAATAAACCATTAATTAACAATCTCACATCTGTCATGGATACACTCACCCAATCCACGTCTACTAGCATAGCATGGCATAATAAGCAAACGTAGAAGTAACTCCCAAGGGTTTGATAATAAAACAGGTGATAGGTACTACCTCATCTACATCCCAAAACTCACATATTAATCAGATCCTAATCATGCAATTGTGTGAGGATTGATCTAATGCATAACAACTGGGTTCGAAAAGGGATATGATCAAAGTGTTACTTGCCTTGCTGATGATCCATGAAACCTAGGGATTCGAAGTAGCAAGCGGCGCAATCCGGGTACTCTATCGCAAACAAACAAAGAAGCATACAATAAGTACTCATCTAATGCACAGGTAAAACTCAAATAAGAGATCTCACGAGAAAGTTCAACTTAAGAACTCCGGTTTGCAAAAAGAATCAAATCAAACGAAACAACGAAAGTCAAACGGCGAAATAAACAAGCTTCGTTTGCTAATCTGGACATAAGTCAAATTTTACAGAAGTAAAAACTTGTTTGAGTAGATTATTTGTAAAGAGGGTATCGAGACGAAACTCTAGGCGCTTGAATCGCCTGATTCCGATAAACGAGCAAAAAAGTTATACTAAAACGAAAATCAGATCAGAAATCGCAATCAGAAAAATCGCGGAATAAATCCAAGAGAAAAAAACGATGAATAGATTAACGAACGAATGTTCGTTATCTGGATCTAAACGATAAACGCGTTCATTAAAACGAACGAACGAGCGAACACTCGCTAATTAACCTAAACCAGAAAAAAACTGATCTAATAAAAAAAGGATCTAAAAAAACGACGAAAAACCGAACGGTTTTTCTAAAAAAAATGGCGGCGGCGGGGTCAACCTCGGC